>NC_133778.1:52699034-52776227 GCF_003597395.2 Chelonoidis abingdonii | reverse complement strand
ACTTGTAAAATCTGTTATTGGATATAGGGTTTAGGAGCAGTCCTTCTAGGAAATGTTTGGTGCTATTTGTTGGTAGTTGCGGATGCCTAGCTCATGTGACAATACTCAAAGTACTTTGCCTAACCCATAGTCGATATGGTATCGAAGACTGTATTTGTGTCTTCAGTCTTTTGTTTTGTGCATGGTCGTGTGTTGAATTTTGGCTCTTGCAGTTAGTCGTGGATGAGGGGCACGTGACTGGAACTCAGCTCGAGCGCCGAGTCATGTGGGAAACCACTTTAATGTCCAATAGAGAATCTGTAGCTCTATTGCGTATGAGATATGGTTGTTTTTACACTTCTTTTTTCACAACACTAGATCTGCTGCACGGATCTGCAGTGTGTGCCTCTAGCGTGTACATGATCATGGTAAGTTCTATGTTATGTGAACGCCCGCATTGTTGTGTAGTGTTGCGCCCCCTTGTGATTCCTGAATCCGTCTTTCGTAAAATGTCGTGCTCTTTCTTGGTGTCAAAGTGGTGTGTCTGACAAGCCCTCCCCCCGCCGAATCAACGGAAACCCCCCCCCCCTTGCCCCCATAAAAACCTCGCCCTCTGTATGGTCGTGTTTTAACATAATGCGTTCGCTTAGTATTATCATGTCTAATGCGTCTCTTACGGTCTTTGAGTGAATACTTAAGGTCTTCATCTGGTGGATACATATGTTTCTTGCCGTTTATTTCTATATCCCAAACTTGCAGTTGGGTCATCCGTGAGTTACCTATGTTTCTATAGGTTCAGTTCATAATGGCTCTTTCGAAGGTGTCTTGTTTTGGGCATGCATTAGTATTGCATGTCAGGATATTGTAGATTTATGACTCTGTTTTATTGCTTGCATGGTGCAAGGTCGGTGGCGGATGTCTATGATGGTTAGGTATGTTGTTGGAATGCAGAGATTTGTCGAGGTGTGAGCCTGTTACTTTTCTCTCGCGAAGGTGTTTGAAGACTTATCACTGTGTGATGTGCTTGTCGTCTTGCTGCAAAGGGAAGATGTGTGAGGTCAAATCTTTTACTCCCACTCTCTCGAGTCCTAGATCTCTGTGTCTTGTTTGCCCTTGAAGAACTGTGAATCTGAATGAACTTCCGCTAACTGCTGGTATGTAAATCCTTCTGCTATTCCCTTTTATGAGTTTTTACTTATCGTGGTCTGAACCTGTGGTACCCCTGTTGGAACAAGCTACTGTCATGGAGTGATATTCCCGTGACTGCAAGAGCAGTTATAGGTATTATACGAGCCGAATGCAGACTGAGCGTGCTCCCATGATGCAGTCGAGTTTCTCCTAGTGATTGTTTTCGCAGTCTATACCATTCCGTGCGTTAATCTCGATCAATTTTGAGGTTCCTTTTTAGTGTTCTTTGTGGGTTGCGCTAATGGATCTGTTAGCTGTTTGTAGTTTTATGTCGTTCGTTGTGCCACCGCCCTTAAGCGGTCGATTCAAGCTATGTGATATAGGACGCCAGGACGGTCCAATTTCGAACTGTGCTCTTTTGATTCTTGTACGTGAATCTATATTATCTCACCAATTCTGCTCAGCTGCTCGCCTCTGAGAGACATATAAATACGCTTCAGTTATGTGCGTGCGTCACGTTTAGAGTAGGTGTAGTACATGTGCCCTCCTGCCGAGTCAGTTCGGGCTGTTTTCTTGAGACTCTCGTACTATCCGGATCTGCCCTTGTCTGGGAGTTGCTGTAATATCCTCCAATTTTAATTCAGTTCTTCATCTCATATTATTTTCTATGTTAACGTATTTTAATCAATGTTTGCTTCTTCATTTACGATATAGAAGCTAGTAATCTCACATGTTTCTGTTTGGCTGCATGTAAACCTTATACGCTCGCTCCCTCCAGACTCTGCAGCCCTTCTTAAGGTTGGCCCTATTGTACTTGCTATAGTACCTGACGCGGTCTTATGCTATTCGACATCTTGTCTTTGCTACATGCTTTAATTATGCTCTCTGATTATTGTCGAGGCTATGTGCGGCCCCAGAGCTTGCGGCTGGGATACTGGCAACCGACCTATTTTTCGAGATCGAGCCCGCATGACAGTTGATGTGACACTACTTCAGGTGCAAGCATAGCTCCCCAGGGCGGTAGCGGTCCATTTGTTGTCCTAAGAGTCCGCAAACGTGTCTCGGTATTTGTTGAATACATGCGGTGCTCTACTCGCTTGCACCAATGTTTACATATCTTGCTGATTCATTGAGCATGTTTCTAAGCAGTCCTTTTCTCACTCACTTGCTCGTTGGTTGGAGTATATTCCCTTTGATTGTCTGGGTGGCAGTTGGAGATGAGGTTGAAAGAGGTGGTAGGAGCAGTGCCCAGTGCTATTCCAGCTCAGTGCTTTCCGCTTTTTATGCAAGTACACTCTGGGTATGTCCTAGCGTTGTCTTGCTGGTCTGTATTTCCTCCTTGTCTGGTTATTTATACTGGAAGTGGGGAGTTACCTCGCCTTACTGAAGCTGTAGGGTGTGCTTTCCTGTGGTTGCAGTTCCGTGCGTGTGGGCTTGATCCTTTGCCCCATTTTCTCTCTCATTCATATTGATGGCGTGCGATCTCTTCTATTCCAATCCGCGATAGTTCATTTCGCTATGTGTTTTGTTCCTGCTCTATGTGTTGTCCCTGGTTTCTTATTTGTTTGAGGTGTATCCATATTTTCTTAGGTGTGTTGTTTCTGATATGAACACTTCTCAGAGCCCTCGCGTGTGTTGAGAGCCACTACCTGTCGAAATAGTACCTGCTACTTTAGACCGCGTCTCTAGAGTGAATCGCTCGCATGTCTGCCTCCATAGTAGTGATGCTGAGCTCGATTCTTTCCACGTCGGCTGACTCCCGGGTCCGACGTGTGGAATAGCGTGTAGACAGTGCTCTTCTCTAGCGTATCGCTATTTTTAGCAAGGATCTTCTGGTGCGCAAGGTGTTGTCTTCGTGCCGGGATTCTCGAGTTTAGGTCGGGCTCTGGTGCTGCTTAGTACAATGACTCTCATGGCTATTCTTGTTGTGAGTAATTAGAACTGTAAGATAGTGTATGGACTGTGTGTTGCTCGTATTTGTCGAAGAAGACCCAGGCGAGGACAATTATTCTACAGTCTCCTACTCCCATGGGGTGTGGAGTTATTGTGATAATTGAAGAGACGGGTAGCTCACTGCCTCGGTTGCTAGGTGTTAATGGGTTGTTGTTGGAGAGCCGGCTCCTTTGGATAAGGTGCGAATTGTCCATGTGACGTCATAGAGTACATATTGATGCAAGCGCCTGTTTTCGTGAGGTCAGCGCGCGCGTTGCCTCCACTAGAGCGTGTGTGCGTAAGTATATGGACTTTCGCGGAGGCTTAGGAAGGCAGAAAGATCAGTGCTAAGTGATAGAGGTCTAGCTGACTAGGATAAGCTACCTATGGAGTCATCGAGCCAGACGTAAAGAGAGAGATCTAGACTCCGTTGGCAAGATGGATGCGGGCGGCTGGTATGGTGTAAGCGTGAGAGATGAGGCCCCGATCCTTCATAGGTATTTAGTTCCTACATTATTTCATAGCCAGATGCCTACTGGTCAGACAAGTCGTCCTAGACCAGTTCCTGTCTTCAACAGTTGCTCAGCCACAGGGATGTGACAGGTTCTTAGTATCCATCCTTGTTGCTTCGCTTCTGGCACAGTGCTAGACTCCTGCCTCCTGGTATAGATTTGGGTGCTGCCCATGATTACCGTCTTTTTACCTTTTCTTATTACTTACACACTTGCAAGATTTCAGATTACTGTGGGTTGGAAAATAATCTATTGTTTTACTGCTGTCTTTCTTTCATTGGTGCCCTGTTCTTGTGTTTGTAGAATAAAACTCTTATCTTTTCCCCACTACGTATATTTTTAACTCTCTTCCCTTTCATCTTTTTTATGATCAAGTCGCGCTTTCGGCTTTCTCACCTGACTCACGTGAAGTCTAACGCAAGGCTAGATGATTTCTGTTGTCTTTTTCTGGTGGTGCTGTCGAGATATCGACGGCTGTTACTTTTCACCTTTTGATATCTTAGCCACAAGGTTGTTTGTCTGTTCTAGTTAGGACGCGGCGTCGCGTTCACCGTCCTTACGTCTTGTCCATTCTTTCTTGAGTTACGAGCCAATAAAAGTTGGCGTAATGCTGTTATACCTAATGTCCCTCCTATAGTGTCTAGCAGAGTTAGTTTACGAGTCGGCACCGCAGTAGAGAGCATATAGTAATGTACCTTTTCTATAAGCGTGCGAGTGTGACTGCTGAATGATGAGTGGATGAGGGTCTTCCCTGCGACTGTGAGGAGGAGCAGGTCGCAGATCGGTCGAAGTGCGACGGTTAGTTATGTGAGAAGGATCTCGACTATCTGCTGATGTTCTTGTGGCTCTTCATTTAGCCTCTCGTTTTCTCCCCTCTCTTGTGCTCTTTTAGGTGCTCTGTTCCTATCATTCATTCGTCTTCCTTTACTGCTATTGGTTTTTGTCGTCTAAAAAACAGAATCGCTCTATCCGATCAGTACCTTGTTTAATTCGTGGGCTTTAAAGGTTGACGCCTTTAGAACTGTTTTTGTGTGTCCTCATATAGCCCTTACCTCTTGTTTGGGTTCGCTACGACATTTCATTGCCTGAGGCAGACAGCAGTTTGTTAGCCGTGATTGCGATACGATAGGAGGAGTGTTGGACTTTCCTAGGTTTGAATCTGAAGTGTTGTCTTCTATTACTTTTGTCTATCAGCAACGAGATTCTCCTTTTGACTGATTTTGTAAGTTAAGTTCTATGATCTATTAGCTTGAAAAATCGCTTTGTTGCGGCGTTTCTAATAGTTCCCGTTCGATAGAATTGAGCAGCGAAACAGCTCGTTAAACGGCATCGTATTTTCAGAGTATTGATCTGTCTTACTAGGTGTGCCTAGGTTTGTCACTGTTGGTTTTAGTGTAGCTATTTTCGTCTTTTATGTTAGCTGGCTTGAGACCCCAGGATGCTCTCCGCACTTTGGTCACTGCGATCTAGAAGTTCCTCAATTCATTCTATGTGTGACTCTCAGTCAAAGGAAGAATACGAGACCCAGGTTAACATCCTTTAGTAGTACCCAGCAATTTTTAAACTTATTCCTTGTTTTAGTTTATACATTGAGCTCGCACGATCTGTGGCTGGATCAGAGTAAAGTTTGGTATAGGTTCTGTGTTTATCTCTGGGTCGTACTCTTTTTTTTTTTTGGATATAAAGTGTTAATTAAGCTCTGTCTTCTCTAGGCTTGTCTTTAAAGTTTTTTCTTTAAATTACATCTTCTTTGTCTTGTTATCGTGTGTGGGTAGAACATTTCTTGCCCTGTTTCAGATAAGGATAACTGCTGTTGACAGTCTTGTTTGAATGGCGTTTTCCGGCTCCATTTTTCTGCCCAGTGAAAGCGGGAAAAAAGTGCTTGCGGCATTCGCGGCCTTGCTACATGCTTCTTCGATTCGCAGTGCAATCGCGCAATCTTCACAAGAGCTGAGGTACTGCGCCAATGCTGAAACCTTGTCAGACTGCTTTTGTGGTGTGTGCTTGTGTTGGCTATGGTGGTTTTCACTATTCCGCTTTCTATTTTTTAGTGACGACGCCTGTGAATCTAGTGTTAGATAAAGGGTCTGCCTTCTCCCGTACTCGTTTGTATTGTTGCAAAGTGTGTTCCTTTTACAAATTAATATAACATTTCTTAGTCTTGTATTTGTCACAGTGGAAGAGCGTCTCGTGCTTATCTTCCTTGATTTGCTTCGACTGGATGTGTATTGGAGTGTTATAGCATTGGTGGCTACTATGACTGTCTGTCCGTGGCAATGGTATCCTTTTCAGGCGGAAAGCCGAAAACGTCGTAGTGGTGGTGCTTGTTGTAGATCGGTCAGTGTGGTCTGCAGAAACTGCAGGTATCTGGAGTTAAATTTAGAAGATGTGGCGCAAGAGGGTAAGTTTATGTGCTCGGGGGTACCTAGCTAGATCTACCTGGAGATTGAGTGGCAAGCTTCTTAGAACTAGCGCAGTTCTGTCCCGGCCTTCTACTGGGATTCAATCCAATCTGGTACCTTACTGTGACGTGTAATGCAGATTTGTTTCTACTGTGATGTCGAGCGTATGTCCTGGTGCAGTGATGGAGGACCAGCTGGGCAGAGCGTTTTCTTGGATGCTGTACCCAGGACCGAGGCGCGCTCGCCGGGGGCGCACGGATGGGACTCGGTGCGGCATGCACGTAGTCTCGCGTTCAGGATCCTGACTGACATAGAAGCGGCCGTCCGGCCCTCGTCATGGCCTGGGTCTTTTGCCTCCGGTCGCTTGAGCTTGTGGGCAGAGTCCGTTGGCAAACTGGGGGAAGTCAGGAGGTGGTCTGGTTTTAAAGATCCTTGAGGTTGCAGACGTCCTCTCCATGTTAGCGATGTATATGGCGTCGGTGGTTACTCGTGAGCATCTCTGCGCGATCGTTCGCCAGCTAGGGTTCCTAGCTAGACCTTGCCGTGAGCAGCTGCGCAGGATAGCCAATTATTCCTTCCGGATTCCAGCGCGCATCTGAGGATATAGGCCAATCCCCTTTGGGAGTTGCATTAGGCTAGGTTGTTACGCGTTAGATAGGGTTTTACTAGTGTTCAGCTAAGATGGTTAGGAGATTGCTGCTTACGAGTGTGTCGCCTCTGAGCGTTGAATGCTCGTCTCAATGATTTTTTTGTCTGTTTTTCATGATACTTGCGATTCCAGATGACGCTTGTCATGCAGACTTTATGTTGACAGATAGGACCAGCCCTCTGTGGAGAATTTCCAGGACGAGTTTGACAGCTGATGGCCGTCCTGGCTACGTGTTTCTTCCTGCATCTCCGCCAGTGTTTTGACTACATTCCACGTATCTGCGGAAGTTAAAGGGTTCTGCTGGATGAATGTTATTCGGTGTTATGCAAGCCTTGTTACCATGCTCAAGTGTAGGGATTATGGTTTCTGCAGTCCGTTGGGATCAGGTGGGATCTCCTATATTCGCTCCGTCATCCCGCCAGTTTTGTTCCGGCTATCTTCTTCTTGATCTGTTCAGATGGCCTCGTCTTTATCCTTAGTGAAGTTTGAGAGAAATTTTTGGGGAGTGGTTGATTGCAGGTACGGAGTACATTGACCGACCTTGGTCTAGTTTTAGTGGTTGTCACTACTGGAATTGTGATTCTCCGAGCCGTTGGCTCTCATGGACGAAGTTCTCATCCTATAGCACGAACCAAGTTTGGCACTCTGCCCGAGACTGTATTTCGGTGATCGGAGTCATCTGTCAAAGGCCTATGTCAGACGCTCCATGTGGCTTTTCTATATGTACGTGTATGGCGCGAGCTTCCTGCAGGGAATGTGTTCTCTGCCCCTTGTTCATATTGGGTGACTGCTAGTAAGTACTTGTCGTGTTTTGGCCTCGGCATAAGAGTGCGTTGGGACGCAATCTGAAGGGTATGAAGGAATGTTAGGTGTTAGTAACCATTGTCTGAAGGGTTGCTAGTCGAACTGTCTTGTTTTGTTATGAATGCCGAGGTTAGGGGTGTTCGCATAAGTGCTTTTTCTAGCTCACCTGAAGGTAGTCTTCTCAGAAGTCAATGTTGTTGGTCTACCGGATCTTTTCTTCAATTTAGTCTTACGAGCATATCATGGCATCCTGTTTACGCGATTGTTGTTGGAGTTATGTTATGAGATATTTATGCTCTTTTGTATAGTGGTGTGATGAGGATGGCATGGGTCTGGGGAAAGTAGGTTAGTTAGTTTTCAGCGTAAACTCGTCTCAGGGTAGTTGGGTGGTCTATTGGTACATACGAGATCAGGAGCTGGAGCTAATTGATCGCTGAGGATGGGCAGGGTGCCGCCCGTGCGTCAATAATTTGGACGTTCGGTTCTAGTAGTGAGTACGGTCACGTAGCGGGACGTGCTGCAAGGGAAGATGGCCAGAGAGCCCATTACTGCGCCATGGAGTATCGAAGAGCATAGTAGTGCCAAGTCCAGGTGGTTTAACACCGCCAGAAGGGATGGGGTCTTTGAGTTGGTGTGGGACAGTTTTCCTGTGGTCCGCGGCGGAGACAGGACTCTGAGGGAGAATTCAGGATTGTCACTGCACAGCAGGCACTGTTAGTTCAGATCCTCCTCACTGGAGGAAGGCCTGTTTCGGACCCTGATCATCTTTGGTCTAGAGAAGCCATCCCCAAGAAAGGCGATTGAGTGTAGGTGACACTAGGGCGTCACTTGAAATGGTAGATTGCAACGGTGGGGCAGTAGTGAGGCGAAAGGCAATAAGATCCTTGAAGAACCCCGGGTCTGACGATTATCCTGCTACCATGCCCATAGCAAGTAATGCGGTGCCGCAGCGGTGCCGTGTATTAATAGCAGTCGTCTTCCCCGGTCCTTCATTGTCGGTGCCACTTCACTTGCGTGCCGACAGGCCACAACGAGGCAGCAACTGAAAGCCTGTCGCTCCACCAGAGCCTCGCGCTGCCACAAAAGCACAGGTGCGTTTACGCGGTACCCTTGAGGAGCCCGGCTTGTCAGAAGATACTTCAGGCGACGGAAAACGCTGGTAAGAGAAACGAGACAAGCTGACAGGAGAGAAGGTTTGTCATTGAAGCTTGTTCCGTCCTTCCGTGAGTGCCTCTCTTTAGCTGTCTTCTCAGTTGTTTATTGAGAGGGTTAAAGCTGTATCGAGAGGCAGAGCTGCGCAGAGGTTGAGGCAGACTGCAAAGGATTGGAGATAAAGAGATTTTAGCTTTAAAATGTCTTTAGTCCTTTCTACGCTACGTAGAGCATTTAACTTGTGCGAGTGAGAGCTTGGGTAAATGTCCTCGCCCAAGACTTTTATAACGAACGTTGGAGTGTCACAGAAAGAGAGAATGCGTCCATACAGGGATCACCTAATGAAGCCTGCTGGAGCCAGGCATATTTGAAGCAGCTGACAGACGAGAATATATTTATATTTTTTTTACTAAATAGTAGAAGAAAGTAAGTAACAACTGAACTAACAGCTAAAAAACAGGGAAAAAACTGATCCCTAACTACAGTAATTTAAAGATGGGAAGGAATATTAGGAGTCTGGCTGAGCTCCTTCAAGCCCCTGGGTCCAGACCCCTGTTAATGCTAGAAGAACTGAAGTATTTCTATATTCTTTGATCTTACCATTACTTAGGCATTTACCGACGCACATCGCTCTCTAGTAATTCACAGACTTGCTATTGTAGGTTTAGCGACGTGCGTTAGGTATAATATACTGTTAAAATCTTCTATCAGAAGACAGGACCGCTACGCGCGCACCGACACCTAGAGTGGAGCACCCACAGGGACATCTCTCGAAGAAGAACTAGCTTTGGGCTGTAAACTGATAGACCAGCACATCAAGGACTTAATCCAAAGCCTACTGCAGTCCATGGGAGTCTTTTAATTGACTTCAGTGGTCTTTGGATTAGGCCTTAAGCAGGAGTTTTACACTAATGTATGGAATATAGAGACTGATTTTACAGTAAATTGCTGCACTTCTGGTTGCAAGCATTGGGGGCCATATGTTCCTGAACACTGCATCATTCACATTGTAGGCCCAAATGTACATCATTTCTCTCAGTTTCATTGATTATTAACTGTACATTATTTATATAGGCAGAATGTTGAATCTGAAGTTAATGGAATCTTTAATTCCCACATAATTGTGAACGTCTTCTGCTGTTCTTTGTTGATCATTTTGAGCATTTGTCCAACCTTCTGAAGGCTTGTGTCATACATTTAAAATTTTTGAGAATTAGAGCTGGTGTGTACAGTTCAAGAACAGACGTAAAAGACTAAAAGTCTTTAAACACTATGTTTAGATAGTTTTTCATTTATTGTAGAAAATTTTTTAATGCAGTTAATTTTTATACATCTAAATTCCATAAAACAAATCCATAGAAATTTGGATATTGTACGCATGCGGTCTGCATTTTCTTTGTTAATGTTTCTGTTCACAAAAATAACACCACTTTTTTTTTTTCCTTCAAAGCCACTAAAGCAGAGGGAGAGCAAAACATGCAACACTGTACACATTTGCATAGTATATTTTACCCAGCATGCCTTGTAGAATGCTACACATACAGTATCTATATAAGTAAAAATAGGAAGGGGCAAATCAGCAACAAAGAAAATATAAATTTGTACTCTTTTGGTTTAATAAAGGCAATAATTTTCTCTGCCATAATTAGCCTGAACTGGCCTCCATTGATGTAAGAGGGAAAGCTTCCTGCAATGTCAGCGGAAACAGGTTTGGCCAATAATCAGAGACTGACTGGGAGGTAAATAGCCCAAGGTCCACCATGGTTCAGAGTTTGGATGATTGTTTTCACCACATTATTTTGCCATATCTATTTTTAGTGCACATTCACAATTGTATTTGGCTTGATTCTCCTCCTACACTGTTCTTACACTAATGCAACACCATTGACTTCACCAGTGTACATGGGAGAAGTATCATGCCTATTTCAAATGTATACATATTTTAGGCCTGAGCATGCATTCCTTGCATATATAAAACTCCCAGTGATTTCACTGGAAGTTTCAGGTGGGCTAGCAGGGACCTTTTAGTAGCTTTTATATATTTCAACCCCTCTCCCCAATAGCATAATAGTATGCAATGACAAAAATGCTTTTATAGCCCCAGGATGTCATTTTGTTTGAAATATTTTCATTTTCATTACAGACCTTGGACTACAAATATGATTAGTGGTATATTCTTCAGTCATTTATGCCAAAACGATATAAATTAGCACTAATTAAGATCTTACTTATAGTCATATGATTTCAAAATTTGGGAACAGAAATAAGAGAAATGAGTATAACAAATTTTCTAATTTTAAAAGACTGATTTTTTTTACTGAGTTAACATTGAAGAGGGATAAAATTTCATGGAAAAATCAAATTACATATGCAAATTGCAAGGCTGAAAAATAAATTGCTGGAGACGTTTCAGGCAGCAAGTTAAAATGATGGAAAATGCAATAAATCCATTGAAACTGGATCAACAACGTACCTACTTTTTCAAAAATGCAATGGCAAATGTAACATGGATTTCTTGTAAATTTGTGCTATTACAAATGTGCTTTTTTTCTTTGCTCTATTTTTTATATTATTGGCAAAAAATATATATACTATAATTTTGTACTGTACAATATAATTTCTTGCTACATTACTTTATTTTCTAGTAGTAATACAGAGTAGAAGTAATAACAAAGGGTTATTTTAGCAATAGAATGCTCTCTTTTTAATAATGTCCCAGAAAATATTTGTAAGGCATATGATAAACAGTATGCAACACTGTAGGCCAGAACTTGCAAATGCTTATTACTGGACTTAACATTAATAAGCCTGATGGTCAGCAGTAAGCATTTTCAGGACCCAGCCTGAGAAAGTACAAACAGTAGCTCATTGCTTAAAAATTGTAGTGGCAGTACCAAAAGGCAAGTCTACTGTGAAACAGCACTAAGACCAAGCCAAAAGGTGTCAATGGTTGCTCTCACCTTGGCCACCATAATTTCAAAGGAAATAGCTACTAGATGTACCTAAAAAGAATTATAAACTCTTTAAGTTTATTATCATTATTATTTCTATCTTCTCCCAAAACACTTTACTTGGATCACAGAAATTGAAGAAAGGAGGAAGTTTCTCTAAAAGTATACATAAGCATATTTCACAAATCGGAAAAATATGTTTGCCTCCATTAATTATTACAAACTTTTGATCCTAGATAAGTTTACAGCCCTTTGTCCAAATTCATTTATTTAGATACAGTATTTTCTATGATATTATCAAAATGTACCATTCTTTTTCTATATAGTGTATGTTGGGCTTAAATAAAGATAGAACAAGGCCAATATGGATGACTGCTCTTCAAAGGTTGTATTCCCTTTTGGCAATAAAGTATAAAGATAGCAGGAGATAGCTTTCACCAAATTTGGACTTGGCTAGGTAACTGTATTTTGTAGTCCCATTATTATCAGCTGAACTACTATAAAGGCATGAGAGATTACTGGAGCAAAATTGATTATAGCTGAATCCATTAATCCAAACAAATCATGCAAGTTGGGAAACAACCAGTTTTCAAACAACCAATTTTTTTAATGGATCAGAGGAGTTTGCATAAATCCAATTCTACTGTACACAATTTTGCATCCAATTTTTCATTCACCAGTCAGGATGTGTACTCTGCTTTAAAAAAAAATCAAGAACAACATGGAGTCATGGCCAGGTTTAATGACTGCTGAATCCAGAAATCAATATATGAGCAAGGGATAAATTTAATTTATTTCTGTATAAAGCAAATGGACTGATCAAATAGCCAACTGCCCTAGCTTACTCAAGTAACTATACAATAAGATATTGTGACTATTAAGTGTGTGCTTCTGAGAATGATACATAGGAACATTAGTGAGGGCTGTGAACCCCAGGGAAGTTCAAAGAATGATGTGGAATTGAGACCAAGGTGAATTCTGAAGATTTGTCTGAAACTGAACTGAATTTGAAGTTATGGACCTGTGCACCCTTACGGTAGCTACCATTATCTATAGAAGCAAGTAGCTTGTGGCACAGAAAAGAACTGCCATAAGCACTCACTCTCCAGTAGTTTCTTGTTCTTAACATTACTTTCCTCCCTACTTGCAATTTTTATTCTCACAAACACTAGCTTAAAAAGCAAGGAGCAAAGAAAGGATGAAATACCCAAACATCAGTTGTAAAAGGAGCTTTAAAACCTGGGGGGAAATACAGGGTATGTCTGCACTACAAACCTAAGTCAACCTATATTAGGTCAACTTACAGCCATCACAGTAATTACTGCTGTGGTGCATGTCCCCACTAACCTCCTTAGGTCGGTGGAGTGTGTCCTCACCAGGAGCACTTCCACCAACCTAAGAGGGGGAGTGGGGGGAAGCCACCCATGTCTTCTTGGTGCCAGGGAGCAGAGTCCATCTGCCCTTCTTATCTCCCTGCTGCCCACTCCCCACTGGGAGCCAGGCAGGCGCCTCACAGGGAGCGGGTGGGGGGAACGTTTGGGCTTCTCACCTTGGCTCCCAGCTGGGAACAGGGTCCAGCCGCCTAGCTCTCCAGGGGAGCAGAGGCTTTCTTGTCAGTTTCATGGCTCCTGCTGTGAAATTGACAAGACAGTGGAGGTAGTGACACAATGTCTACACAGATAGGGCATCACCCTAATTACACGGACCTTATGCCTATGGTGGAGATAGAGTTATTATGTTGGTGTAGTAGGGCACTTACACTGAAGAGAGGAAGGCTGCAGTGTAGACACTGACATAAGGAGGTCAACATAAAATGCCTTATGTCAACCTAGCTGTGTAGTGTAGACAAGCGCATAGTTAAGTGTATTTCTACTTGCAGCAAAGCCAACACTAACATTCTGAGGATAATTTATTGACATGTGTTTACTGAAGACATTGGGAATTTTTCTAATCTCAGGTGATCCTGATTTATATCTGGCTTTATCAGTATAAGTCAGAAATATGGGAGATCAGAATCAAGCTCAATGTTCTCTAGCAAAGAGGTAGCATAAATAGCAAAAGCTATTGCTACAAAATAAGTAGTCAGGGTGCAACTTTCACTGACTTCAATGGGAAACTAACTTCTGAGGGCAAAATCTAGGTCCTAGGGTCATAGTGTACTTGGTTTTCTAAGCAGAGTGATCCACTAAACTCAACAGAAAGCTTTGTTTAGAAAACGATGGCTTGATATGGCCCACAGTGTTTAAGTTAAACTTACTTCAAAACAGCTTTAGTTATCTTCTTTTTTTTAAAGAATAATTTTCTAATATATTGTATCAGTCATAAAATGTACCCAATTTACAACTGCCTGTCCCATGGGGAAAATGTTCAACTACATAAATAGCAAAAGAGATGAAAAAAATCTGTAAAATTAAAAAATAATAATTCAAGTTCGAGGGGAACAATTATAATTCTTATAAATATGCATCATATTTTAAAATGAATTTGTTCTTCAATTACAGTCAGGCAAATGAATGCATTGAAGCATACTGTCTTTAGATGATCATGTCACTGAGATTGTCATATCAGCATAGTCTATCAGTGCCTAAATTATCATTAAACCCAAAAGTCTTAAATAAAAACCTATAAAAATAACGAACCATCAACATTTTATAAACATTTCTAAATAAATACTTGTGTATATACTGGAGCGTAGCAGTAGAACCCTGATCGTTACTATAATCAGGTTATAATAATCATGAGATATTATAGCAGGATTGGAAAATTAGTCTTATTCCTACTCATTCAGGACTACATTAAATTTCACATCTTCGCATAAAGCCTTACATAAAAAAACCACACAAGATGGCTGGCTAACATTGTAGAAGTTCTAATACATGGTTTATACTATGAATTTAAATGGCTTAATCAGCATTGCAACTCCTATTATTTTTCTTGTTTTTTAAAAAATATTTCTAAAAGAAAGATTCCCAATAGCATTTACTCACAATGAAATGTATTCCTGTCAGTATTTGATATAATCGTATACTTTCAGAGTATATCTCCCTGCAAAACAAACGCAAAACAAAACAAGCAAACTTTGATGACATTTAAGTATTAGAATGAGGGGATATAGATCATACAAAAAAGGAAGGTAAACTTAAAATAAACCTGCAGAGTTAAGGTAAACATTAAAAATTTTCCTTCAAGACATATACACAACTCCTTTCCACAGGTTATTTTCATAAGAATGTTCAACAAAAAGTGGTTTTGGCACTTCAGACAATGCAGTAGGTGGATTTTGTGCATGTACGTTCTGGGGATCTCTTTACTAGCATGACATGGAAGACTTTAAAACAAGGCTCCAAAAGGCTTTAAAAATAAATGACACTTTTGTCTTTGAAATGATAAAGCAATAATCTCATTTACCAGAAAATGTTAGTGGTGTTGCAGCTACCTGTCATAAAATGCAAATATCTTCAAGCAGTTAATGATGTGATTCCTAATCCTACTACAGAATAAAGATAAACAGCTGTCTAATCTAGGTTTATACATTTCAGTGCATTCTTTGCAATTAATACTTTAATGCACACAAAAAGAATCTGTCAAAGCTTATAGAAAAATGTTTTGCCTAATACCTTCTGTTTCATGCAGATGTGTGCTGTATATGTAACAAAGACTTGTAAATATTATTGGAGAATGTTCCACTGTGCTATAGCATAAAATATTAGAAATGGCAGCATATTCCCCCACTAGGGGGCTGATCTTGCATTAGTTCCTCAGGCCAAACTCCCACTGAGATCAATAGGAGTTTAACCTGAAAGAGGGCAACAGGAACTGACCCTATTTGTTAATTCTTAACTTTATTACTCCAGTGGATGCAAGTATTTTATGTTTTAGTTGTTGACAATTGGCCCAACTGAATCATCTAGTCACTGATCATTAAAGGTGTCTTTTATGCAGTAAACCTGTCCAAAAAGCCAGTGTTACATCCACTATCTTTTGCTACTAGAGACGTATTATTTTTGGTTGTACCAGACATGCAGTGAATTACATTTCTAGTTGTCATCACCAAGCAAATACCAAGGCTCACTAGCGTGGAAAAATATCAAAAGCATCTTTGTTAATTGGTCCAGAAAGTAGAAGATATCATGATGTTCAGGAAATTTGTTTAGTGCTACATGCTTTTATAACCTACTTCTCAGGAGGCTTTGGGAAAGAAAGAGAAAAATATAAAAACTTAATTACTTTCATTTTCAAAAAACAGCTTTGACATGAACCAGCATAAAATGATATTTTACACATAGTTCTGTCAATTTTAGAAAATGCATGCAGTGTCTGGGGTGTTTTAGAAAGAGTCGATGCTTAAAGACACCAGTGTGTTGTATAAAATGGTCAATTACAATAATTATTTCAATCATATTGGATCTAAGGCTTCAATGATAATGTAAGATATAAGGTCTAACTATATAAATGTATCCATTAAAAAAAACTGAAGAGTCAGTAGGTGAAAAGCAGAGTTCATTAGAAGTAAGGCAGCAAAATCTCCAAAAACTTTATCATAGTTCTTTGAATTAAAAATGTCAACTCTATAATTCTAGTGAGCAGACCTTCTCTGATACTCTATTCTGTTTTTATTGCAAGCTGTATCTTTCAGAACCTTTGTTTTATAATTTACTGGCATTTTGAAAAAGAATCTGCTTTTATTAATAAATTTTAAATGATGTGGTTATGAAGGGCTTGTGTGTGATTCTGGAATTTTCAGACATTCAAAGAGGGAGACTGAAAAATGTAATGTGAAGGTATTCAATTGTGTGGGAATGTAAATACAGTACATGCTGTACATGTGTTGTTGGGAGAGTGGATCAATTTCCATTTGACAAGGCAGAACATTGAGAATGGGACAAAAAGGATCCTATCTCTACTGTTTGATAGTGGATTTTGTGATGATGAACCAAAGAAAGAACAGACATGTATTCTCACACTCTTCATTCCTGCTTGCTTGGATTTGTTCATACTCTTACTAGTCTCTTCCATGTTGCTGAAGTTCATATCATCATTGTGACCACAACAAAATTATCAGTACTGACTAAACAAAAGAAAAAAAATTGCTGCAACGTATATATCAGGAGAAAAAATTAAAAAAAATTTCAATCAGGAAAGTACTTTGTAACTGCTGCATTAATTTGTGATATTTGGCACTGCAGATGGTTTACATTTCGTTAGTCTGAAAAAGCCATTCAGGAAAAGTGAATATACATTAAAATGTTTTTAATCTAACCTTGAGCGTAAATTTAGCTTCCAGCAAACAAATACTGTAGCTGATTTTTGGCTGATAGTGGTTAATTTTCTATTTCTTCATCTGCACTTTTTTTTACAATTGATGGCAACTTGTTCAAGTTGACTTTCCAGTCAGTTCACCCAAATTCCAACAAGAATTGGTTTATAAATTGGTTCCAACTGGAACTGGTCATTTGGAATTTCCAGCATAGGAAATTGTTTTATATGTGCCTTGATAAGTACCCTAAATTACAAACTGATGTGTTGAATATCTAACGAGGAAAAAAGGAACTGCTATAAATGCAAATGCTGTACTAAAAAAAAAATCCAATATGATTGGGCAAGCTAATTTCCTCCTAAACATCAGGGCATGGTGAATTTCTTCCCCTCCTCCCTTTTTTTAAGCATCAAATGGCAGCAGCTTGTAACTACAGTAAAACCGTGTTACACCTGCTAAATTAAGATGATTTGTTTTTCCTAGCTATGTTATGGCAAGTTGTCAGCTAATGAATACTATTTTTCCCCAGGTTCTTAAACTCAAAGCCTATGTCGTGAATCATGGCTATATCCTCCAGGCGATCCTCGGTTCCTATGGGATTTGTAAGTGTCCTGGTAAGAGTCAGAGTACTCTTCTTCCACAAGGGGGTAATGATCTCGGCTGTGTTGGGAACTGGAAGACAAGCGGTTCCTGCTCTTCCGAGCCCTTTCATTGTGATAATTTTCATCAGAGGTCATTAGACTTCTTCGTTCAACTGGAGAGTTCTCAGTAGAGTGGTTGCTATGTCTCATACGCTGGCTCTAAAAATGTAAAGAATGTAAGGATTAATATAGATACAATTTTGTTTCACCTCTTGTAAGTTAGTTGGCAGCCTCAGTTTGAGGTCCTTCAGAATCCATCCATGTTTGTAATTCCTTTTTAATACTAAAATTTATTTGCGATGGGAGATGGATGTGAGAATAGTCTGATTCCCAAAACTGATAGGAGACCAAACACAGCATAATACAATGTATTTTTATGATATTTTTATATGCAATCTTATAAAATTTTACAGGGCACTTTCAGTAAGAAGCAACTAGTAGATCGATTCAGAACACACTGCATTTATCAGTTCTTCTCCCTAATCATGAACATAACATTCATATTTCTATTTTGATTCCTTTTAGAAATTTGTAATGAATCAGTGTGTTTTGCAGAAACTTTCTGAAAAGGAGTTTTTGTTTTTTCCAAAAAGTGCACCTCATTTAGCATTATTTAAAGATTTTTAAACTATGAGCTAATAGTGTATAACCAAATACTCTACAGGAAGGATAGCTGAAGTAGTTAGATGTTAAGTGGCTTTTATAACTAAAACTTAATAAATATTTCAAATAACTTGCACAGAAACTCCTTAACAAAACCATTTACCAAGTAGGGATTTGGCCTTTATTGTCCTTATGTTTCCATAGTGATTGGTTAATATCTAACCATGTGTAGTCACAAGATCAAAATTAGTTCACATTATTGGCTCTAAACCAGTGCCATAAGAGAACAACATTCCATCCAATGTCATCAGACATGGTTCATTATTACCACGGTTATTCTCTCATGTCTCCGCACAACCATCTTTAACAGAAATTCAAAAAGTTGGTCAAGCACCAACTTAGCTGACTCTTCTTTCTCTCAATTTGCACTCAATATTCTTTTTCTGATCCAAAGGCTAATAGTAAAATGCTACTAATACCATATATACTCGATCATAAGCCGGTTCGTTTATAAGCCGACCCCCCTCCCCCAACATGGATAAGTAAAAATGGAAACATTTTATAACCCATTCATAAGCTGATCCTATAATTCAGGGGTCAGCAAACTTTGGCTCCCAGGCCACCAGGATAAGCCGCTGGGGGTCCGAGATGGTTTGTTTACCTCGAGTGTCCGCAGGCACGGAGGTAAACCTAAGTAAACAAAGTGTTCCGGCGTACCAAATGCTTACCCTGATGGCCGGGACAACAACTGGTGGGGAAATTTGTGGGGAGGAGAAGCTGGGAGTCAGGGGAGTAACCCCTGTGACCACCCCCCACGTGACCCCACCCTAGCCCGGGACCCCCACACTCTCCCCATCCCATCCCTTCCCACCTTATCTGGGGAGGGACAGGGGAGGATGTCTCTCACCTGGCTGGAGCTGCTCCGGCAGGCTGGGCAGCGCAGCTTCAGCCTCCTCCAGTGGGCCAGACCAGGCAGCGTGATTGCAGCACGTTCCAGTGGGCTGGGCCGGGCGGCACGGCCGCAGTGTGCTCTGGCAGGCCAGGCAGCGTGGCCACAGCCTGCTCTGGGGGGCAGGACCGAGCGGCATGGCTGCAGCCTGCCAGCCCTGGAGCTTCAGCTGCTTCGGAGGCTGTGAGGAGAGCAGGGTGGCCAGAAGTGAAGAGACTCTGGCCCCGCCTCTTCTCTTCTGTCTCTGCTGCCTCTCCTTGCTCCCTCTGTTGGGGGGAGGGGTTGTGTCCCACCTCTCCCTCTCTATATCCATTCATAAGCCGACCCTCATCCTCTGGTGCTTCCCTTTCTTACTAAAAAAATTCAGCTTATGAACAAGTATATACAGTATGTTTGTATTCTTATGATCTGAGATTTGTATCCATACAGATTCTACTGTATGGTCCTCTCAGAATTTTTCACTATTCTATGTAATCTTTCTGGTATAGTTCTACTTTTCACCTCTATGACCTAATCTGTTTTAATTCTATAATTCATAGCCAAGTATTACATTATCCCAAATATTTTTTCCATTCCAGGTTGTTTCAAAATATCTATTATGGCAAGGTCCTCCTCCATTGCCAAGCTCATAGTTTTTATTTTTGTTTAATGTGTCTTTTTATTTCTGGTTACTATGTCTTCTTATTTAACAATGTGGTCTAACAGCTACAACATCTCTGAGAATGCAACTTGTCTCTCCCTCAGTTAATTTGTAATATATGCTCTTTCCTTTACTGCAGTGTTTCCCAAACTTGAGATGCCGCTTGTGTAGGGAAAGCCCCTGGCAGGCCGGGCCAGTTTGTTTACCTGCCCCATCCGCAGGAGCCGCGATCAGGGGCTTTCCCTACACAAGCGGCGTCCCAACTTTGGGAAACACTGCTTTACTGGACACAGAGATATCTTTGTATTACTGGCTTGATTTTGTGGTTATTCTGATCTCAATCTCTTCACTTCTGGGTGTGGAACATATTTAATGTGAGTTAATATTTGTAAATGTTGTACAAAAGATAACCTCTTATCTCATAATGTAAGACTGTATCATAACCCATATCTGGCCTCACTTGAACTGCTGGGTTCAAAACTGGGTCCTGCAGAGATAAAAACACTGAGCTTCCACCACTTGAGCCAAAAGACTTAAGTCTATTAGCTGGAACTTGCAGACTTCAGCCTTGTATGTGGACCAGTCACTAGAGGGTGACAAATCTCTACACACTCAACGTGGGTTGCAACTGCATACAGTCAATATGCTCAATTTGAATTTTACATATTTCTAAGTTGCATTGCACCTTGCAACTGGAGCTTCAGACCGGCACAGTTTATATATACCTGTATATAAAATATAAACAAGTAAATTAAGTATATGCAATGAAACATAATTAAACTTGTGTGTGCACTCTTCACTTTAGTTTCTCCTGGACTTGAGTGCATAAATGCACACCTGTACTGCATTAACATAGGGTTCTGGCATTCAATTTCCTAGTAATTTAAAGGTAGTATAACTGATAAAGAAAAGGAAAAACGTCATAAGGGCTTAAAGTACTGTAATAAATACGTAATGTAGCATAAGCACCTATGCTGGTTTAATTCCTAAAGTCTGTATAAGTACTTCAATCACCTTATGGCGTCAAACACTTAAACTTATGTATTTCTTCAGATGGCAAATGTCTTGAAAGTGGTGTAAGACATAATCACTTAAGATAACGTAAGTCCTTAATGTGATACAACTACGTCAACCCAACTTTCTAAATGGTTTAAAACACTTAAGTGGCATTGTGAACCAAATCCTGCAATCTTTACTCAGGCATAATAAATTCAGTGGGTATTAAGGGACAATGAATAGACCTTCCGCTGGCCCCCTGCATAGGGGTAATTTTCATCTTCAGTGTAAGTTTCCCCTATGTAAGTGGAGCAACATGTTACAGTCACTATCAGTGCCTACTGAGTAGGGGGAAACAAATAGCAGAAAAAAATGTGGTGGATAGCCATAATTCTTTAAACGGATTTGCTTTGGCCATGCCCACAGTCCGTTTGGGTTTGCTTAGGTGAACATTCAAGGGATGGCATTTTACTGATATGAATGGATGGCAAACTGAAATGTTACAGTTAAGTGAACATGGAAACAATATTTTACAATTGTTCATATGATTAGTAATCCCAGAAGTGCTAGTGCACTCATCCAATCAGGGAAAATACCACCACACAATTTATTGGGCCTAACAGAGTCAAGCTACCTGGTGAAAAATATGATTACCAAAAACTGTCTATCTGCAGTCAACTGTGCAATTAATCCAGAGTAATTTGTATATATTATTGAATAAATTTAAATAATCAATCAATTTGAATGTTGAATCAATTTATTCAGAAATTACGATCTGCCTCCAAATATTCCATGAGCAGAAAAGAAGTTAAATTTTTCAGATGAATTATTCATTACAAATTATTTGCTCAGCTCTATTGCTGACACATATTAACAAGGGCACATTCCTCAAAAGTCACACACACATGCAGAACTCTTTCTGAAACTTTCAGAATTAATGAAAAAAATGTTCACTGAATTCCCTCCCGGTCTTGCATCTTCAAACATTCATAACTGTTATTTCAAAAACATTTTTTTCAAACTTAGTAAAGCACGTACTTCTCATTAAGGACTATTTACATGCCACGTTTGAAGTTTCAAAGTTCGCCGTTTTTGAGCTATCCCTGTGGGAAAAAATGGTCAGAATTTTTTTTTCAATGGGAAAAAACGTATTTTATTCACACTCAGTGAACTCAAACAGATGAAAGGGATTTTGCTGAAGCTTTACCTTGGGCCAAACAAGGAAAATTTTGGATCAAAAGATGAATGTTGTGAAAAGTTATGAGCATGTGAAAATGGGATTATATCAGAATAAGATCTGCAACCTTAACTATAGTATTTCTTACCAGTATAACATATTTTACATGCTTATTTTCAGTCTGAAAGACTCTTAATTCTAACAGCACTTTCTCACATAAAAAGATGCAATTTTGTTACATAGCTAAAATAGCTTTTGACAGAGTGCCATTTATCTCAGTTTATTCCTCATGCAAAAAGGAGTTATGGGTATTATATTCCCCATTAAAACAAAACTAGTCTGAACACCAGTGCACTCCATTAATAAAATGTTTCTCTGTTGAATAAGTGGGTCTATTTTGCTTTCTTGCTGTTGGCACTTACCAAACAGCAAATAGTAATTAATGAAACAAATACTGGATACAGTTTATAAAACATATTATTCTGTTTTCCTATAATGAATAAAACTGACCTGTACTGATGACTGGGGGCCAAGATGCATATTCATACCTGTAATCCAGAGATTGCAGTAGGGTATGGTGAAAGTGCAGTCGATCCTAGGTTTCTTCCAAGAAGAGGAGTCATAGGTGTGCTACTGGTGGTATGTGTAGCACGCCAGTATGCCTCTAGATATTCGGCCAAATGTTCACATGCATCCTCAAGCTGATTTTCATCCAAAATGACATCAAACATTTCCTGTTTACGGCAAGAAAATGCTAGTTCAGTATTTTTTTTATGGGCAGCAAAAGAGGGACACTCAAATAATCATAGGTTTATAGAAATGTTGTACTGCATCAGACCTCAATAGGCCATCTAGTCTAGTCCCCTGCACTCAAGGCAGGACTACATAATAACTAGACCATCCCTGACAGGTGATGGTCCAACCTGTTCTTAAAAATCTCCAATAACGGAGATTCCACAACCTTCCCAGGTAATTTGCTCCAGTGCTTAACTACCCTTACAGTTAAGAAGTTTTTCTTAATGTCTAGCCTAAATCTCCCCTGTTGCAATTTAAGCCCAATATGTCTTGTCCAGTCGTCAACAGTTAAGAAGAACAATTTACCACCCTCCTGTTTATAACATCTTATGTACTTGATAACTGTTATTTCCCCCCTCCCCCGTCTTCTCTTCTCCAGACCAAGCAAACTCAGCTTTTTCAATCTTTTCTCATAGGTCATGTTTTCTAGACCTTTAATCATTTTTGTTGTTCTCCTCTGGACTTTCTCCAATTTGTCAATATCTTTCCCAAAGGTTGCTGCCCAGAATTGGACACAATACTCCAACAGAGGCCTCATCAGTGCTGAACAGAGTAGAATAATTACTTCTCATTTCTAGCTTACAATGCCCCTGCTAATATATCCCAGAATGTTAACCTTTTTTGCAACAGTATTCCATTGTTGGCTCATATTTAGATTGTGATCCACTATAACCCTCAGATCCTTTTCTGCAGTATTTCTTCCTTGGCAGTCATTTCCCATTCTGTATCAGTGCAATTGACTATTCTTTCATAAGCATTTGTCCGTATTGACTTTCATTTCATCGTATTTATTTCAGCCCATTTCTCCAGTTTGTCCAGATCATGTTGAATTCTAATTATAGTTCTGAATGCTGGGGCTGACTCAGATCTCTCTGATAAACAAAATCCTGATTCTGAACTCAGATCCAGAATTGAACTGTGCAGCTGAAGAACATCTCTGTTCTAGTTCATACAATTTACAGTTATATTAGCAATGGCATTTCTACTTAGCATAACTGCTAAAGTTCAGGACATACAGCTGTTCAAAGATTCACAGCTGGGAATTCTATCTACAGCACCTACATATGATGTTTATGCATTGTCTTAACTGCCTTCATTTATATCTATCTGTCGAAATGGCCAGGTGCCTGTTCTTAAATGGTGAGGTCTTACAAGTATGATTTCTTTTTTTTCCACCAGGAACTCATTCATTGGTGATATTACTTAAGCACCTGAACAAATACCTCAACACACTACCTCAGACCTGCTGACACTTAGGCCTGGTCTATACTACGCGTTTAAACCGAATTTAGCAACATTAAACTGATTTAACCCTGCACTCGTCCACACAACGAGGCTCTTTATATCGAAATAAAGGGCTCTTTAAACCGGTTTCTGTACTCCTCCCCGACGAGAGGAGTAGCGCTGAAATTGGTATTGCTATGTTGGATTAGGGTTAGTGTGGCCGCAAATCGACGGTACTGGCCTCCGGGCGGTATCCCACAGTGCACCACTGTGACCGCTCTGGAAAGCAATCGGAACTCTGATGCACTGGCCAGGTAGACAGGAAAAGCTCTGCGAACTTTTGAATTTCATTTCCTGTTTGCCCAGCGTGGAGCTCTGATCAGCACAGGTGGCGATGCAGTCCCAAATTCAAAAAGAGCTCCAGCATGGACCGTATGGGAGATACTGGATCTGATCGCTGTATGGGGAGACAAATCTGTTCTATCAGAGCTCCGTTACAGAAGACGAAATGCCAAAGCATTTGAAAAAATCTCCAGGCTATGATAGACAGAGGTCCACAGCACAGTGCTGTGTGACAAGCGTAACGGAAAGCCAAAGAATCAAATGGACGCTCATGGAGGAGGGAGGGGGGACTGAGGACTCCAGCTATCCCACAGTCCCCGCAGTCTCCGAAAAGCATTTGCATTCTTGGCTGAGCTCCCAATGCCTGTAGGGTCAAACACATTGTCTGGGGTGGTTCAGGGTATGTCTCGTCAATTTACACCCTCCTCCCCCCCATGAAAAAAGGGAAAAAATTGTTTCTTGACTTTTTTCAATGTCACCATATGTCTACTGCATGCTGCTGGTAGACGCACGGTGCTGCGGCACTGAACAGCAGCATCCTCTCCCCTCCCCTTCCCCGGTGGCAGACGGTACAGTGCAGTATGACTGGTAGCCATCCTTGTCATCATCCTGTGAGTGCTCCTGGCTGGCCTCAGGTGAGGTCGGCCGGGGCACCTGGGTAAAATAGGAATGACTCCCGGTCATTCCCTCAGATGGTTACAGAACGGCTGGTAACCGTCTTCATCATAGCAACTGGGGGCTGAGCTCCATCAGCCCCCCCCTTTCATGTCTAAAGAAAAGATTCTGTACTGCCTGGACTATCATAGCAGCGGGATGCTGGGCTCCTCTCCCCCACCATCGTTTTCAAAAAAGCTCCAGCATGGACCGATATGGGAGATACTGGATCGATCGCTGTATGGGGAACAAATCTGTTCTATCCGAGCTCCGTTACAGAAGACGAAATGCCAAAGCATTTGAAAAAATCTCCAGCTATGATAGACAAGGTCACAGCACAGTTGCTGTTGACAAGCGTAACGGAAAGCAAAGATCAAATGGACGCCCATGGAGGAGGGAGGGGGGACTGAGGACTCCAGCTATCCCACAGGTGCCCGCCAGTCTCGAAAAGGCATTTGCATTCTTGGCTGATGACTCCAATGACTGTAGGGTTTGGTAGGGTCAAACAATTGTCTGGGGTTGGTTTCAGTGGTACAGCTCGTCAATTTACCCCTCCTCCTCCCACGAAAGAAAAGGGAAAAAATTGGTTTTTGACTTTTTTCAATTGTCACCATATGTCTACTGCATGCTGCTGGTAGACGGGTGCTCGGCAGGTGAACAGCAGCCATCCGCTCCCCTTTCCCTTCCCGGTGGGCAGACGGTACAGTGCCAGTAAGCTGGTTAGCAATACTTATCAGTCCTGTGATGCTCCTGCTGGCCTTCAGGTGAGGTCGGCCGGGGGGCACCTGGGTAAAATTAGGAATGACTCCCCGGTCATTTCCCTCCAGATGGTACAGAGATGGCTGGTAACCGTCTTTCTCATAGCAACTGGGGGCTGGAGGAAGGAATGAGTGACAACATTTACCCAGAATCACCCACGACACTGTTTTTGCACCATCATGCATTGGGATCTCAACCCAGAATTCCAATGGGCGGGGGAGACTGCGGGAACTATGGGATAGCTACCCACAGTGCAACACTCCGGAAATCGACGCTAGCCTCAGACCATGGATGCACATCACCGAATTAATGTGCTTAGTGTGGCCGCATGCACTCGATTTTATACAATCTGTTTTACAAAATCGGTTTCTGTAAAATCGGAATAATCTCGTAGTGTAGACATACCCTTATATGCCACACAAGGTATATCTATTGTTGAACACCAAAGTAATGTAGGACACAGAGCTCCTGTGACTTTATGGTTGCCAACAGGGCAGTTTATATGTAGCTAGTGTTTTCATATTCTATCACCAATGGAAGTGGTTTAGAGAGCTGTACTAGATGAGTGGATTTTTATGAACTGCAAGACAGGCATAATAAAATAAATGCCCGTTTTCTGAAGAAAACATATTTTCATGAATATTCACAAATTTAGTCCATTGAGAAAATTCAGCATTTTCAGCAGTGAAGTTTTGCACCTGTGTCTTTCCCCTTCACTTTCAATTCAGTGGGGAAAATATACCATGGAACTATAGCAGCAATAAAATAAGGACTGCGTGGTGCAGATGTTATAGTGATTGGTACAGTAAAAACACATACACAAAACCACATAATATTCTGCTCCCCCATCCCTTATACACACACATATATCTAAATAGACACGTAACTCCACAGTATATGTGAAGCAGATGTCCATATGGTAAACTGTTTCATCTGATGTCTGCCCACTAATCCAGTCCCCACAACTTCCTCTAACTCTTTAACTGCCGCTTTAATTTTTTTTTAACCAACTGACTTAATAAATGTTTCCTCGTCCTCCCCGCAAAAGTGGAATTAAATCCTCACCACCTCCAACTCACATACTCCAAACATGAAGACTGCTTGAAACCTAGGATGGGCAAGATTCAGTGCTAATCTAGTGATAGCTTCTCTGTACATAAAACCAGTGTGATGTTACAGCTAGTTACTCTGCAGCCCAGCAAGACTATATGTGAGCTATAGATCACTGGCAAGTGTAGATTCCCAGTTTCCAAATGGGAATCACCTTTGCTTCTAGCTCTAGGGGACCCGAGATAATAGAATTTAGTCATGACATATTTAACTGCAGAAAAACTATTTTATGACTGCCCGAGTCATGTACAAATGGACTTCTGATAATGAAGGATTAGTGGGTGAAGGACTATGAAAAATGGTCCCAGTAAAGTGCTTTAACATTCTCTAAACCATTTCTAAAATAGCTTTTTGTACCATCTTTTCCTTACACACAAATCATGCTGGTTTAGTGCAGTCTGAGTGTTCTATTGTCACTTGTCTGAGTTTACTTGCAACTCACACATGGCTTTGCCATGAATGAGTAATGCATCCTTTCTAACACATGCTGATAAAATCACGTATTCCATTATATTACACATACACGCACACACACAAACACTAAAACAACATTATAAATGTTCCAAAGTCAAGCACTTAAAAGTAAGGAAATGCCAGAATTAAGATTATCTATATATGCAAGCCAAAAGCAGACAGCACTTTTGAAAAGACTATGAACATGCAATGTGGTATTTGGACTGTATTGTCTGTGTTTACTACAGGGTCAACTTTGAGACAGGCTGATTTGAGGAGGTTAAGTAATTTCCATGAAAAGGAAGTTACTCACCTTGTGCAGTAACGATGGTTCTTTCAGACGTATGTCCCTATGGGTGCTCCATTGTAGTTGTATCTGCGACTCTGATCAGAGATTTTGGGTAGCAATGTCTGTTCAGCCTGCACATGCGCTCTCCCTCCCTCCTGGTCTGCCTTGATGCTATCTAACACTGCGCGGGCAAACCCTCCCCCCCCCCTAGTTCCCTCTCTATCCCAGAGCCCCTTATCGAGAACTCCAAAGTAGAGGGGAAAAGGGCGGGTTGTGTCCCCCTATGGATGCTCCACATCTCAAAGAACATCATGACTTCCCAAGGTGAGTAACTTCCTCTTCTTCTTCATCGAGTAGTGTCCTTATGTGTGTTCCACTGTAGGTGACTCTTGAGCAGTATCCCCCATGGAGGGCTGGGGCTTTGGAATGGAGTATGTTACTACAGAGAGCACTGTGGAGCTGAAGATGGCATCAGAGGCCAAATCTCCAGTTATCGCATAATGTTCTGCAAAAGTGTTGGAAGGGGGCCAAGTCACTGCTCTGCAGATTTCTGAGATAGGGACATCTTTAAGGAATATGACTGAGATAGAAATGGACCTCATGGCATGCATGTGGATTTTGGATGGAGGCAACAGGTTGCACCTTTGACACTAGAGATTAATGCAACCCAAGACCCATTTGGATAGTCTTTAAGCCGATATCACAGAGCCTTTGGATCTTTCTGTGAATGAAGGGAAGAATTTAGGGGACTTCCTAAAGTCCTTAGTCCTGTCCAAGTCGGATACTAGTGCTCTTCTAACATCTAGCATATGCAGAATTGCCTCCCTGCTATCACAATGTGTTTTTTGGGAAAACCCAGGACAATGGATCTCTTGATTCATATGGAAAGTAGAGGCAACTTTAGGGAGAAACTTGGGATGGAGCCTCAGAGTTACTTTCTTTGTCTTTTTAAAAGATCGTGTATGGTGGGTGTGCCATTAGGGCCACTAATTCTCCTATGTGCCTAGCTCAAGTGATGGTAGTTAGAAATGCTGTCTTCATGGACAGGTGTAAGAGATAGCAAATTGCCATGGGCTCAAAGGGAGATCTAATCAAAGCCCTGAGAACTGGGTTAAGATCCCAGATTGGAGTGGGTGGTCTCACACGCAGGAAGAGATTCCCAATCCCCTTAAAGAATCTATACATCAGCAGGTGTAGATTATCTAGATCAATAGAATATCCATCTGCTTGATAATGGAAAGCTGTTATGGCCACAAGACATATCTTAAGGGAGCTGAGTCAGAGTTTTGACCTCTTGAGGTCTAAAATGTAGTTTAAAATTAGAGGGATGGAAAATGAGGTTGGGTCTGTGTGTTTAGAATGACATCAAACTTGGGATCATTTCAATTTTTGTAGGTCAGTACATTGAATGGTTGACTTTTGGCCATGCAGCAACACATCTTTCACCTCGTCAGAGCACTCTGCCTCCAAGTCTTGGAACCAAGAAGGAGCCAACCCTGGAGGTGGAAGACCTGCATGTTGGGGTGAAGCATCAGCCTGTCACTTTGAGAGAGCAGGTGAGGAATGGGCCAAAAAGGAATTGGAGGACATATTGCCATCTGTGTCAGGTAAGGGAACCAGACTTGTCCTGGCCAGGAGAGGACACTCAGAATAACTCATTTTATCTCATCAAATTTTCAACATGACCTTGGATAGAAAAGGAAACAGGGGAAAGGCATACAAAAGGTTCTTGTCTCATGCAAGGATGAGGGTGTCTCCCAGTGAATGTTTCCCCAGGCTGGCTCTGGAGCAATAACAATGATATTTCTTGTTCCAGTAAGTAGCAAAGAGCTCTGCAGTCGGGGTTCCTCAAAGGGCGAATATGTCTCAAAGCACCTTTGAGTTCAGTTCCCATTTGTGGTGGGTGAGAAAAGTTCTGAGACACTTGGCTGTCACATTCTGTATCCCTGGTAGACAGACAGCTGAGATGAGTTTGAGTGCTTCCATGCAGAAAGAGGGAGATAAGGCACCTCCCTGGCAATTTATGTAAAACATACACTTCATATTGTCTGTCATGACCTTTGAGTGGGTATTCTTGATGAAATGCAGAAAGCATGCACAAGCATTCCTGATGGCCCTTAGCTCCAAAAGATTGATATGGAGGGTCACTTCTATGGAAGACCACTTGCCTTGAACCTTGCAATCATGTAGGTGAGCTCCACAGCCCATTAGGGAGGCATCCATCGTTAGAGTCGGTGTCAGTGGCGGTTTCACAAATGGAACACTTGCTCAGACACTGGATGGGTCTTTCCATCAATCCAAGGAGTGCTTTACTGCAGAGGGCAGTGATAACAGTTTGGTTAGTCTGTTTCTGTTTGGGGAATAGACAGAAGTGAGCCATATCTGAAGACACCTCATGAACATGCGGGTATTTGGCCTGACAAAGATGCATGCTGCCATATGACCCAGCAGCTGCAGGGAGTTCCTGGCTGATGTTTCAGAGCTGGCCTGGACTGTCTCTGAGACTTGTAAGGGTGGTGAGCCTGTGTAGCATAAGAAATGCTTTGCTTGTACTGTATTGAGGTTGGCGCTGATAAATTCCAGTCACTGTACTGGGGTCAGTGTCAATTTCTGTAAGGTGGGCTGTTAAACCCTGTTGTGCAAATGTGCGCATGGTCATCTGGATGGCTCGTACAGCGTCCTGAAACAAGGGAGCTCTAAGGAGTCAGTCGTCTAGGTATGGGTAGATCACAATGCCCAAGGGTCACAGGTGTGCCGCTACCATGGAGAGAACCTTGGCGAATTCCCTGCATGCATACAGGAGGCTGAATGGGAGCACCCTTTACTGATAATGGTCCTGCCCAAAGGCAAACTGTAGGAATCTCCTGAGTGACGGTCATATTGAGATGTGGAAGTATGCATCTCTTAGGTCGAGGGCCAAAAACCAATCTCCTTACTCTAGAAATGGAATAACGTCAGCTAGCGTGAACATACCAGCCATACTGGGTCAGACCAAATGTCCATCCAGCCCAGTATCTTGTCTACCGACAGTGGCCAATGCCAGGTGCCCCAGAGGGAGTGAACCTAACAGGTAATGATCAAGTGATCTCTCTCCTACCATCCATCTCCACCTTCTGACAGACAGAGCTAGAGACACCACTCCTTACCCATCCTGGCTATAGCCATTAATGGACTTAATCTCATGATTTATCTAGTTCTCTGTTAACTCTGTTATAGTCCTAGCCTTCCAAACCTCCTCAGCAAGGAATTCCACAGGTTGACTGTGTGCCTGTAAAGAAAATTCCTTTTATTTGTTTTAAACCTGCTGCCATTAATTTAACTTAGTGTCCCCTAGTTCTTATATTATGGGACAAGTAATAACTTTTCCTTATTCACTTTCTTCACAAACACTCATGATTTTATATACCTCTCATACCCTCCTAGTCTCTTCTCTTCCAAGCTGAAAAGTCCTAGCCTCTTAATCTCTCCTCATGGAACCCATTCAAACCCTAATCATTTTAATTGCCCTTCTCTGAACAACTTCTCTAATGCCAATATTTTTATTTGAGATGAGGAGACCACAATCTGTATGCAATATCAAGATGTGGGCACACCATGGATTATATAAGGGCAATAAGATATTCTCCGCCTTACTTCTCTATCCCTTTTTCAATGATTCCTAACATCCTGTTTGCTTTTTGACCCGCTGCACACTGCATGGACGTTTTAGAGAACTATCCACGATGGCTCCAAGAATCTCTTTCCTGATTAGCTCGTAGCTAAATTAGCCTCCATCATATTGCATGTATTTGGGTTATTTGTTCCAGTGTGCATTATCTTTACATTTATCCACATTAATTCATTTGCATGTTTGGCCCAATCACTTAGTTTTCTGAGTTCTTCACAGTCTGCTTTGGTCTTTAGACTATTGAGTAAGTTTAGTATCATCTGCAAACTTTGCCACCTCACTGTTTACCCCTTTCTCCAGATCATTTATAAATAAGTTGAATAGGATTGGTCCTAGGACTGACCCTTGGGGAACATCACTAGTTACCCCTCTCCATTCTGAAAATTTACCATTTATTCCTATCCTTTGTCCCATCTTTTAACCAATTCTCAGTCCATGAAAGGATCTTTCCTCTTATCCCCTGACAACTTAATTTACATAAGAGCCTATGGTGAGGGACTTTGTCAAAGACTTTCTGGAAATCTAAGTACACTATGTCCACTGGATCCCCCTTGTCCATGTTTGTTGACCCCTTCAAAGAATTCTAATAGATTTCATAATTTTCCCTTTACATAAACCATGTTGACTTTTGCCCAACAATTTATGTTCTTCTATGTGTCTGACAATTTTATTCTTTACTATTGTTTCAACTAATTTGCCTGGTACTGACGTTAGATTTACTGGTCTGTAATTGCCAGGATCACCATCTTGAACTTCTGCGCTTTCACATATTTGTTTAATGCCTTTATATCAATAATGGACCTCCAACATCCCTTTGTCTTGGAGATCAGGAAATAACAGGAGTAAAACCCTTTGCCCCTGAGTTGCGCCTGGACTGGTTCTATGGCCCCTAGGCACAACAGATCTATTTCCTGGCAAAGTAGGTTCTCATGATAAGGGTCCCTGAAGAGGGACAAGGAAGTAAGGTGGGAATGGGAGAGAGGCATGAATTGAATGGTGTAACCCTTCAAAATAATCTCCAAGACCATCCAAAGGGGCATGACAGGTGTGTAGATGGCAGCTGATGTTGCAAGGTACAGTTGTACGGGCCCTCAACCAACCCATCGAAAGTGCTTAGAAGAGGCAGTCTGAGTGGTCACGGATTGGAGTGCTGACTGCTTCCACTTCTGAACCCTGGGCCTCTTACATTGCAATTCGTAATAACACTAAGACTGTGGGTATTGAGGAGGTCATGACCTGTTCTGTGGCTGAGAACTATATCTTCTCTTTTGACCTGCAGAGAAGATTCTCAGGGAGTATAATGTGGCCCAAGAATCTTTCAAGGTATGGAGAGAAGAGTCTGTCTTCTCTGCGAAGAGCTTGGGCCCTTTAAAGGAGAGATCTTCCACTGTCATCTGCAGCTTTTTGAGCAACCCGGAAAGGTGTAACCAAGAAGCTCGCTTCATTACCATCAATGTGGAGACCAAGCAAGCTGCTGTACTGGCTGCATCCAGTGCTGCTGGTGGTGCCTTTCTGGCTACTAACTGACCCTCTCTGATAATTTGTGTCTAAAACTACTCCTTTTGATGTAGTATTTTTTGTTGGCTCTCTTGCTGACTGGTGCGATGGAGGCTGGTATCTGCCAGATGACTTCACCTCATTAATTGGTAGGGCAATTCTGGACAAGGAGGAAGTGTGCAGAATATCCACCAGCTTGTAATTTGTATCTGGCACCTCCTGAAGGGGAATCTGCAGCTCATCAGCCTTCCGAGAGACACTAGACCCCTGCAAAATATGGGATCTGTATGTCAAACAAGGATCCCAATATGGCCATTGGGGGAGAAACAGCATGGGTGGTGGGGTACCCAAGGGGGCCCTTACCACAATCAGGGGGCATCTTGATGAATTGAGGAGGACCATTTTACTGTGATGCAGGGCCATGATGAGAGGCCAGGGAAATGACATCCTCCTGGTCACTGTCAGACTTGTCACTGAGTAATGCTGGTGCTAACCAGGGTATTGGTGGTACATGGCCTGATGCCTAGGGTGATTTCGGGCACCAGGATGTGCTCAGAACTAGGGCCCTAGTATGGAATAACGGGGATTGACGTTCTTTCCCAGCCATCAGATCTCTAGGGTACTGGAACTCTTGCGTCACTGCCTGCTCATGCAGTACCACAGAGGAGTATCCGTGGTAATTGTTGGTACTGATGGTTGTGAAGGTGCAGAATATTCCCTAAACAGGAGCTTTGTCGCACCTAGTACTGATGGTTTTTTTGGTGTTGCTCCTTTAGAATTGGTACAGTATTTGTCCTCGGGGCAGTACTGCTGCCTCAGAGCCTGAGCCCCTCGCGTCTCAGCAGTACTGCAGAACTCATAGCAGAGGCACCCTGATGCATCTTGGTATTGCACTTTGGAGCTGCTGGTACTGAGGTCGCTGCACCAGAATAACCCCTCTGGCTGGTCAGTGACTCAGTTTGGGGGCTTGGAGCTTTTTTTCTTGAGCCTTTATTGAGGGGGAATCTGCTAGTCTTTTCTGTGACTCTATCTCCTTTGAAGTTGAAGCCTCCAGGGACGATCTCAGGTTGGCACCAGAGTTCCTTGGAGGCTGAAGTGCCTTCTCCATAAGGAGGAGGTTTAACTTAAGTTCCTGGTTCTCATGAGACCTTGACTTTAGCTTGTGGCAGAGGGAGCACTTCTGAGGGATATGAGACTCTATCAGGCACCAGATACAGTGAGTGTGTCTGTTACAGGAATAGACTCCTGACAAGAGAGGCAACTCTTCAGACTGGGCGAAACGGACAAGCCCAGAAGAGGGGCGTGCTAGCATTCTCTCGCAGTGAGGAATGCTACAGAAAGTTCTTCTTTCCTCTTTTTTTTTTTTTTTTAAAACTGAAAGAACGTAGACAATCTTTTATATGGGGAATGGGGGGAGGAATCCCCCTAACCAAGGTGGGAAATGCAAAATAAATTTATTTTTCTTTTCTTTTCTTTTTTATCCCAACAGGTAAAAAGGAAACACTAACTATTAAGGAGAACAAAAGAAACTACTACTTATGCTAATAACACAGATAAGGAAGGGACAACTGCTTGCTCCATTGGAGGCCAAAGGTGGTAGAGAAGGAACTGATGGGGGTTCAGGCAGACCATGAGGGAGGGAAAGCACATGTGAGGGCTGAATGGACACTGCTCCTAAAATCTCCAAATAGAGGCACGGATACACCTACAATAGAGCACTCCTGGGAACACTAACTGAAGAAGAACTGCTCTGTTCCAGGCAAGATGGAGCCTATAGATTTTAAGCTCCTTGGGGCAGGCACCCTCTCTCCCAATTTGTAGGGTGTAGAGCACAATATCATGAATAATACAATAGTAATTCAGACATCTCCAAAAATGTGGAGGAGAGAAAGTAGTTAATGTACCTGAGCAATGTATTTCCACAATAGCATGTGAAATAGTAGAATATTTGGACTGAGAACATGATTTTATTAAGCTAAAATTATGTGAGAACAACTACAAAACCAGCTCACATTTAAATGCAGTTGGAGAAAACAGAAGGAACAGAACATTACTGTTTCCTTTGTGACAATAAATTATAGTAGAACGCTAGTAGCTATAACTCTGAGTCTCTTAGAATTCACCACCACAATAAAGTAGACTCTCTTTCCATATTTAACGGATTCCTAAATAAGGTGAGGTTGACAAATAATTCACATTAATGGGAATTTTGTTTAGCCAGGGAAGAACAGACCCCCAGGAGCCTGATTCATCCACTCTTATACAAACTGAAATTCACTCCTATGTAAAGGCCAGCACACAGTCTATGCATAACTTACGTCCCATTTAACCCTTAATTTAATGTGAGTCTCAATGTCAGTAAGATTGGCAGAATCAGGTCCTAAATGAGTAACTGTCTATGAAATATACATCTCTATTGCTGACCAGTACATATTCAGTAAGAAAGCAGTTAAATATTCTAAATAAGTAGAAGAGTAAAGCAGAAATGACACAAATTACTTAGTACCAGAATTCAACACTGAATTCCTTTAATTCTTCAGTATGATGAGGCGGAAGCTGAAGAAAATGTAAAACTGATCTACAAAAAAACAATCAAATCTGGAACAAAACCTTATTTTCCTTTCTTTAATTATTTTAATAAATGTCACAAAAAGCCACTTTTGGGGGTTTGATTTTGCCACCCTACTCATGCTGAGTAGCAAAATGATCCCACTGATGTAATCAAAAGTGTCACAATCTGAATCCTAATATAGTGCAATTTCTTCATGAATTGAAAAATCAGATAGGAAAACTGTACATTACAAAAGGAATCACTCAAGTTTTTACTGTATCAAGCCATTTTACTCCTGATTAACTTTGATTGTGCACGCGTGAGAGAGAGAAGAGAGAGAGAGAATAAGCAAAAAATGACCCTGTGGGAAAAGGCAGGGGATTAAAACAGTTTCCCTCTGATTCTACTTGTAATGTATTTTCCATTAAGATCATCATCTTTACTTTAAAGCTTTTTATGGATACACAGATTCACAGATTCCAATGCCAGAGGGGACCACTCTGATCATCTAATGTGACCTCCTCCATAAACAGGCTCTTCAAAAAAAATCCCAAGGCCTTTTTTCACTTGCCATTTTTTTTTTTTTTGGTCACTTAGGTATTTTTATTTGACATACAGCAATGCTAGGCTCAGTTGATCAGATTTAATGCAGGCAGTAGATGCAGGGTACATTACAAATTCAACGTTACACAGAAATCCTCTTCTGTTATATACATTTTCACATTTCATTTTATTTACTATACATTGCATTACCATTTTGTGATTGGCTTGGTCACTTTGTAGGAACCATTCTCTGCATAGCACACACTGTCCACGCACAACTTACTTTTACCTCATCTTATGTTTTAGCTTCATCTTATCCATTGTTATCTTGTCCATTGTAAATTGTTCCCTGGATGTTCTTCCTTATCTTTACTAGCAAAAACATTTTGTTTCCAGTTTGCTGATCCATTTACCAGCCTAATCCTGTCTCCCAAAAAATGAGGCCTCGCCCATGCCCAATTGCTTATGTCAAGTCAGGCCTACACTGGCTATAGAACTTCCCCAAAATAATTTCCAGAGCAGATCTTTTAGACAAACATCCAATCTTGATTTAAAAATTGACAGTGATGGAGTATACACCATGATCCCCTGGCATATTGTTCCAACGGTTAATTACTCTCACCACCAAAAATTTATACCTTATTTCCTGTCTGAATTTGTGTAGCTTCAGTTTCCCGCCATTGGATCCTGCTATGCCTTTCTCTTCTAAACTGAAGAGCACATTATTAAATATTTGTTCCCTCTAGATTATTATAAATTTTAATCATGTCACCTCTTAACCTTCTCGTTGTTAAGTTAAACAGATTGACCTCCTTGAGTATCACTATAAGGCATGCTTTCTTTAATCATTCTCATGTCTCTTCTCTGAACTGTCTCCAATTTATCAACATCCTTGTTGAATTGTGGGAACCAGAACTGGCACAGTATTCCAGTAGCAGTTGCACCAGTGCCAACTATAGAGATCAAATAACCTCTAGTCCTACTCGAGATTCCCCTGTTAATGGAGCTAGGCTGTTCTCAGTGGTGGCAGATGACAGAACAAGGAGCAATGATCTCAAGTTACAGTGGGGGAGGTCTAAGTTAGATATTAGGAAAAACTATTTCACTAGGAGTGTGGTGAAGCACTGGAATGGGTTACCTAGGGAGGTAGTGGAATCTCCATCCTTAGAGGTTTTTAAGGCCTGGCTTGACAAAGCCCTGGCTGGAATGATTCAGTTGGGGTTGATCCTTCTTTGAGCCGGGGGTTGAACTAGATGACCTCCTGAGGTCTCTTCCAACTCTAATCTTCTATGATTCTATGCCCTATAGGATCACATTTGGTTTTTTGGCCAAGATAGCATACTGAAGTTCAGCAGATTATCCTCCATGACTCCCAAATCTTTTTCAGAGTCACTCTTTCCCAGGATAGAGTCCCACAATCCTGAAAGTATGAGCTACATTCTTTGTTCCTAGATGTAAAAATTTACATTTAGTCATATTACAAACACGTATCATTTGCTTGCACCCAGTTTACCAAGCAATCCAGGTTGCTCTGAAACAGTGATATCTGTCTCCTTCATTATTTACCACTCCTCCAAGCTTTACGACATCTGCAAATTTTTATCAGTGATAATTGTATATTTTCTTCCAGGTCACTGATAAAAAGCACAGTAGAGATAGTATCTATGTTGTTAACAGCTCAATTCACTATCAATTTCTTAAGCAGTATGTATTATTGCAGTGTTCTCTATACTTTGGACAAAACCTCATGCATAAAGATTTCCCAGTTGCTTTCCTTGAACCAAAATGAACCAAGGAAGAAATTGCCTCTTCTCAGCTTTATTTATTTAGAATTCCTATCTAGGGTAACTAGTATTTTCATTTCCTTATGTTTACTATGTTACCATTCTCCAGCCACACAGGAAGGAGGACAAGAGGCAATGGATGTGGTATAGCTAGGGCTGCAATTTTATTTACCTAAAATATCTGGGAGTACCTGGCAATAAATTGTACAGTGCAGGTAACCATTATTTCCTTCATCACATTCACCTATTTAGGAGGCAGCTGTGAGCCATCCCTCTTCCCAACCTGGTCCCAGCCAGCCCATTGCTGGGACCTCACCACCCTCCCTTCGCATAAAGGTTATGGGGGTTGAAAAGAAAGAAGGGTTGGCTTCCTGCACCCCACTCTCTAGCTTTCTTCAGGGATACTGGTAGATCCAGAGGGAATGAATTCCACAGATGGAACTGTAAGGGTGGAGAAGTACTGGAAGGTGAGGGGGAACTTGACATCTTATATTTCCTGGCTAGCTGGTGCTGGGTTACACTAAATTGTACTGCTGCATTTCAGTTATGATGGGGTATTATTTCCAATGAATTTTGAGTTATGTCAAAAGCATCTAGAGCACACACAGATGCACCCTTTTTGAGCACTTGTATAAATCCAAAAATGAAATAATAAACTGTATTTGACGAGCATATTTTAACTACATTCTTGGTACAGTTCCTGTTTCATTAAGCCATGTAAAGCAACTGCTACTGCTTAATGAATTCTGCAGTGACAGGTATTCTTAGCACAGCATGAGCAGCATCAGTGAAAAATTAATGAGCAATTGATAATGAAACCAGTTAGATATTCCAGAAAAGACAAGTATTTTTATAATGTCTAGATGTACAGTACTAATCAGTTTCATAACAACTCCTCTCAGCACCACGCAAATTAGAAATGTAATTTTTGATGGCTTTCATATATATCCAAATACACTAAACATTTCATGCCCAATACATAAAGAAGATGGGAGTATGCAAATATTCTTCTTGCTAGAATTTGAGCTGTGAAATATACTGCATAGATTATAACTTAAAAGATATACAATATTGTACAGGGTTTTGATAAGAACCTTTCATATTAGCAATACACTTTCACTTAATTGAATCATTGCTTAATTTATTCCTCCTGTGAAATTTAACCAAAACCTCAGCAATCAAATAGAACTAGATTGTGTGACCCTTACTCACACTGGTGAATACTTACACACGAGTGACCCCACAGCTCCAAGTAACTGCCCAGTAATGTGGGAAAGGATTTAACAAGGTAGCCCATCCTTTGTATTAAAAATAACACAGCCTCCACCCTTTCAATCTAATTGCTTGGGGCAGATATAATTGGCTAGTTTGGTCTCTGACTAGAAAAGTTGCCACTGATTTAAGGAAAATCAACATTCTGAATGAGACAGAATAGAACGCAGGCCCAATTTTCCTCATTTTATCTGTCCAACAATAGTAACACCAATGGGAGCTGTGTTTGCATAGCCAAAAGTAGAATATAGCCTTTAAACTGTATTCACCATGCGCCAGATTCTGCCCTTCCATACAAATATCCATCTCCTTAGCAGTGGTGTAAATCAGGAGTAATTTCAATGAAGTAAAAACTGTGTGAAATTTGAGTGAGACTAATTGACTTCAGTGGGAAGCTGACGTGTGTATCTGTGGATGGAATTTGGCTCATGGGAACTACAAGTCCAAATCTTGAGCTTTACACTCAGTCCTTGCTCAGGCAAGGTCTCATTGAATCTCAGTGGGAGTTTGTCTAAATAAAATCTCAGGATGTGGAATAAAGGTGAGTTATATCAGATGTTGTGGATATTATAAAGTGCTATTATGTGCTAGGTAAGATGTAGCATGCACTCCGCAGATGCGGGCCATTTCTTTCACTCAAACTCACTCACTTCAGTCCAATTGGTAGGAAAAGACTTAGCTAAAATAAGAGGAAGGCATTGCATAAATGAGTGCATGAATGAAATATGCACAGCTCAGTGCTTATTTTGTGCCAGGGCTGATCCCCGGCACCTCTAGCCTTGACAATTCATAGCCCTGGCACCTCTGGGCTTGCCACTTCAGTTAAGAATGTAAAAAAATTGCTTGAGCCCTGACATCTCTTTGATTATAAATTAAGCACTGCACAGGCTGTTTTTTTCAAATGGAGAAATAAACGATTTTTCCAATGTGAAGAATGTGATGGTGAACGCTACAGATAATGTACATGCAAGCAGCAATGACAGCCCTGAGTAAACACCATGGACCAAATTCAGATGCAATGTGAATAGGTCAGACTCCCTATAACTCCATTTACACCCAGTCTGAATTAGGCCTGATATATCTTTTTGGTTATTACTGCTCCAGAACTTATATAATATTTTGTTTTAGTGAATGTGTTCTGAATAGCATCCACAGAAATATCCTTTTTCTTCCCTTCATTGTAACAACATGATTCAATGGAAAATTACTCATGAGACAAATGTAATACAGTGGACTCCCCAATATAAATTTGAGATTACTTGAACAACTTTCAGTACTGCTCAGAGTGGAACACAAGCAGGGTGACAAAGGAGAGAACACTAGATCCTACTGTTACTGTAACCAGAGATGTTTACAGTATGTCATTGCCATGAAAAGGGAGGGGTTGGGACAGAACGGATTCTTTGCTCTAAGATGATCATCATCACCTATCCTTTTCTAAGATGGCACGGGACAAAAGGCCCCTTCCTGAGAAGAATGAGACAGTTTACGACAATACATGCCAGTTCCCAGAATTATGGAATTAAGGGAGAATCTCAGCTTTCATATAAAAACAAACAAAATATAAGGAATTTTCTGTTCCTCAAAGCTGCAGAGAATAGCTTGAAAGTGTGAACACTCAAAAATCAGAGGACAAAAGAATTACATGATTTTAAGCAGGGCCGGTGCAAGGAAGTTGCCCTAGGCGAAACTTCCACCTTGCGCCACCCCCCCAGCTAACCCTGCCCACCGCGCCCCCGTGGCAGCTAACCAAGCCTACCCGTCTTCCCTCCCAGATGGCAGCTAACCCCACCTGCCGCAGCAGCTAACCCACCCCCATACCGGGGAGCCCCCTCCTCGCAGCAGTTACCCCCCCTTGAAAGCCTCCCATCCACAGCAGCTAACCCAGCCCGGGGAGCCCCCCCAGAGGAAGCTAACCCCACCCCCCCTCCGCTACACCAGTGGGTGCTCTAGAAAAACTTAAGAGATTTCCCAGTGAGACCCCATAATGTGACGTGGACTGTTTTGTTTTACCATGCTCATTCTCATGCATAGACATTGGGTTGTCATACAGACAAGTTACCATCTATGTGCATTTCAACAGAAAGGTTTGTCCTGCAACAAAACCTTGGGCTGTGTTTCAAAAGTCGAAACAATTTCAGCTGCTTTTCCACATACACCTTTATGCCCTCGCCATAGCAAAACTACCCCTCAGCTTGCCTAAACACCTGGGGCTACTTGCAGGCCTGCTAAATGAAGGACTCCGCATGAATTAAAATGGCTAATCATGATCCCAAGAAGGTGGCTTGCAATAATTGTCTAGCTCCACTGGGCCAACTGGAATGTCTTAACAGATGATCTTTTGAGAGCGTTCCTTGCTGAAGTGCCAGAAACTCAATCTTAAAATGCAGGTTATTTTAGGGCCCCAGACAGGCTACTTCTTTGAGTATAAAAAGTGACTGAATAGTAAATACTTTTTTTTTTTTTTTTCCTTTAGCTGGTCTAGGACTGGAGCGCTGTGAGCATCACCAAAGCCAACTGACAAAATGTGAATTCAATTATATCAATAATAAACACAGTAGAAATGTACAAAACTCCAGTTCAATGATCTAGAGTTTTATTCTTGTTGGGTTTTTCTGTACTTACTGGTGGACATTGTGCAAGTTTATCAGCTGCCACCAACTGAACATTTAAGTGTTTACTTTGTGACTTTCCTCTGGATTTAATCAGTCGCTGCAAAACCTGAGAGAGGAAAAGAGGAAAACATGAGCGTAAGAGTCAAACATCCCCAGATACAAGAGATCCAAATACCAATGACAGGATTAACCAATGTAATAAGCTCTTATTTGTATTACATTTAATATAATGGACCAAATTTTGTCATCAGACAGATGCAAATCCTTCAATTTACTTCACTGGGATTTGTGCATGTTTATCTCAGCATAGGATTCGACCCATAGCATATTTTCCAAATGCAGTTTAAAGTGTGATTTTGCTTTGTTCTGGTTCTAAGTACAAGGTTATTGTCAACAAATATAAATTTTCTGTTTTCCAATGCTCCCTGAAAATTATGCAGTTGCACCAGTCTGATTACAGCATAACAATAATAGTATATTATGCTATGCAATACTGATATTATGGTGACAGTCTGCTCAGAAATATATTTCAATAGAGAAGGGTTTTTAAACACCCACAGGTCATATTACTTCATTTTTTCCTGCAGTCTGCTTATTAATAGAACTATGGGGCGGGAGAAATTAGGAATTCTAAATTATTTATCTATAAATTATAAAAGAAAATTATAGTATCAAACCCCTGCTCACAAGCCTTTGGGTGAAAGACTTCAGAAAGAAAAGTGTGCCCTTGACCTTCGTGCTCTTGATCCTCCCCCTACTCACTTGCCAAATAACTTTCCATTCAATAGAATGGGTGTAGCTAGTACGACCAGCACCACATCAGGAAAATTAATAGCAGTCATCAGGGAATATGCAAATTATGTATACTGAGTTTACATTAAGAACTTATAATATAAAGTGCACTAAGGGGTGCTGTTAAAAATTAAATTATACTGTTTCCTTATAGAATGTGAGCCAGATCCCCAGCTGAGGCCTGGTCTACACTACGCATTTAAACTGAATTTAGCAGCGTTAAACCGATTTAACGCTGCACCCGTCCACACAACGAGACCCTTTATATCGATATAAAGGGCTCTTTAAACTGGTTTCTGTACTCCTCCCCGACGAGAGGAGTAGCGCTGAAATCGGTATTACCATATCAGATTAGGGTTAGTGTGGCCGCAAATCAACAGTATTGACCTCCGGGCGGTATCCCACAGTGCACCATTGTGACCGCTCTGGACAGCAATCTGAACTCGGATGCAGTGGCCAGACAGACAGGAAAAGCCCCGCGAACTTTTGAATTTCATTTCCTGTTTGCCCAGCGTGGAGCTCTGATCTGCACGGGTGGCAATGCAGTCCTCAATATCAAAAAGAGCTCCACATGATACTCGGAACGGGAGATACTGAATCTGATTCATATGGGGAGACAATTTTGTTCATCAAAGCTCGTTACAAGAAGACGACAATGCAATAGCATTGAAAAAAAAAATCTATCCAGGCTATGATACAGAGTCCACAGTCTACAGTGCTGCGATGACAAGCATAATTGGAAAGCTCAAAGGAACAATGGATCACGGCTCGATGTGAGGGAAGGGAGGGGTACTGAGACTCCACTATCCCACAGTCCCACAGCAGTCTCCGTAGAAGTATTTGCATATCTTGGCCGATGTTCCCAATGCCTGTAGGGCCAAACACATGTCCGGGGTGGTTCAGTATACTCATAAATTTACCCTCCTCCCTCCCCGCGAAAAAAGGGAAAAAAATGTTGTTCTTGACTTTTTTATTGTCACCGATGTCGACTGCATGACGGCTGGAGACGCAAGCGGCGGCAGTGACACAGTACCGCTTCACTCTCCCTCCCTGGTGGCAACGGTACAATAGACTGCTATCCGTTGTCATCATCATCCATGAAGTGCTCCTGGCTGGCTCATGGAGGCCGGCCGAGGCGCCTGGGAAAAATAGGAATGACTCCCGTCCATTCCCAGTAGATGAGTCATAGAAGGTTGGTAACCGCTTTTATCTATAGCAACTGAGGCTGAGCTCCATCAGCCCCCTCCCTTTCATGTGTAAAGAAAAGACCGTACTGCCTGGACTATCATAGCAGTGGGATGCTGGGTTCTCCTCTCCCGCACTGTTCATGTCCTGCCTGGATACATCTAGCAGTGGGTTCTGGGCTCCTCTCCCCCACACCGTTTAATGTCCTGGCTGGACTATCATAGCACTGGAGCTGCCTCCCCCTCATTTTATCTCACTAACAAGTCAGTGTTTCTATTCCTGCATCTTTATTACTTCATCACACAAATGGAGGACACTGCAACGGTAGCCCAGGAGGGTTGGGGGAGCAGGAAGCAACAGGTGGGGGTTCTGCAGGGCACCCCCCGTAATGGCATGTAGCTCATCATTTCTGCGGGATCTCTGACACGGAGCGGTGTGGCTCTCTGGTTCTTGTAACACTGGTTCTCTAGTACATTGCACCATATTCTAGGCAGGTGACTGATTCTGTTAAGATACCATAAAGAGGGATTGACTCGGCGAAGTCATTCCCTTTTTGTCTTGGCCCCCGCAGACTCAGCCAGGGGCACCTATGACGGTAGCAGACGGTACAGAACAACCGCATAATACTTTTCATCTCATTGCCAATTTACAATTGTCATAGCAGACAGTGACAAGAACAACTGATTAACCATCTCATGCTATCTTGCAAAGGCAAAATGAATTCTGCTGTATGTAGCCTGCAGTACTGACCTATCTGTTAAGCAACATCCCAGTAGACATACAGTGACAGTAAAAAAAAGCTGAACGGGCTCCATGGTTGCCATGCTATGGCGTCTGCCAGGGAAATCCAGGGAAAAAGGGCGCGAAATGATTGTCTGCCGTTGCTTTCACAGAGGAAGGAATGAGTGACGACATTTACCCAGAATCACCAGCGACACTGTTTTTGCACCATCATGCACTGGCGTCTCAACCCAGAATTCCAATGGGCGGGGGAGACTGCAGGAACTATGGGATAGCTACAGGATACCCACCCACAGTGCAACGCTCCAGAAATTGACGCTAGCTTCAGACCATGGACACACACCACCGAATTAATGTGCTTAGTGTGCCCGCGTGCACTCGAATTTATACAAAAAAAATCTGTTTTACACAACCGGTTTATGTAAAATCGGAATAATCCCGTAGTGTAGACATACCCTGACATAAATCACCGTACCTCCATTTGCACCACGTGAGGATTCAGACTTAGTTTTAGAAAACATGTAGGTTTTCTGGAAAAGCGAGTGAAGGAACTGAAAGAAGTTATTCACCCCAAAGTTTAAGGTAATGAAGTATAATGCTAGATAATAATAGCCATCCTTAACTGTCAGTAGTTAATATAATGACAAGTAAATTGTGAAAGAACACAAGTAGCCAGGTATTGACTGCTAAACCACTATCGGGGCTAAAGCCTTGTCTACATTAAATCTTTCAGAAGTTTCATTAAGATTGTTTTTAAATGAAAATTGGTGCAAACCCCTGCGCGGACTCTCTTATATCAATGTCTTCCTTGTTTATATTATTTTAGCTTTATTTAGTTAGTAACTGAATTATGCCAAAATCAATATAAACCAAGTTTAAATCGATTTAAAATCTTCAGTTAAACTGATGCAATAATATAGACAAAGCCGAAGTGTGCAAAGGTTATTAAGGAACTTAAAGCAGCACTTTAAAAAAATGACTTTTGTGGCTTTTGTGCTCTACATGAAGAGCCCAGAGGACATCCCACAAACCACAACTGGCACTAGCTAGTGTCCTGGTTGGAAGTCTCAATAGAAGCACCAAGGACTGATCTAATCTCTCACCTCTAGAGGTGGCCCTCCAAGGGAGAGTTAAGGTGGAGTGAGGAGAGATGGTACTTGTTCTGACGATGAATTAAGGGCTTAAATCTCTAGGGCTGTCAAAGCAGCACCTTTCATGAACATTAAACTCACTACAATTGTAACTGAAAATAAATATCTGTTTTCAAGGTAAATAGTTGCATGAGGATTTTAAACACAGAAGAATTCCCCCTCTAGGGAGGGGATGAGAGAAAACAATAAAAAGGGGACCACATGAGACAGAGGTTAGTCATGGCATTTAATGCACTGGATGGGCCTGTATAAGAACTTGTATACAATAGCATGGTTTTCTCCTGATCTGAGCACAAAGCTCTCACTGGTGTCAACATGTGCATTTTGAGGGGGAAAGAAAACACACTTTATCTCAGAGGACAACGAGCATATAACATTTTAAAAGTAAACTGCATATATTTTAAAGATGATTGTAATTACCTTTGGAGATGACACTTTAACATGGACAATAATCGGTGCTAAAGATGTCTTAATAAGTTGTGCTGGATGATTGATAGTATCCGCATCTAGGACAACCAGCTGTAAGGATCTTGCCAACTCAAAGATTCTTTCAATTTCACTCTGCACTTCAGCTAAACAACAACAACAACAACAACACAACAGGTCATAACTGCTCTACCCTAATACTGTTTAGAAAAATAAATCACATGTGCCATTGGTTTTGGTGTACAGTATATGTACAATACATGGACTTCATGTTTAAATGATTTACACAGGAGACTAGAACAGGTGATGCAAGTACAGAACATACATTTTTAGACTGTTTTTAAAAATGCTACTTTGGTCCCCCCATACGCTAAAGGTAATAAGCCTCATAAATGCTGACTATTGTTGGCTATGTAGCTTCCTTGATGTTATGTTTGCTCATATGTTTTGGGAGCGTCCTTGTATCAAGAATTTCTGATGTAAGTTGGGTCAAAGGAACAATTTGATATTGGATGCTAAATTGGAGCCCTCCCCCTTAAATTTCATTCTTGGATATATTTCCAATATCTGGAGATTACCTGGTAACAAGGCAGCACGGTTCCAAAGTGGAGCTTTAGTGGCTAAAAAATTAATCATGCAAAAGTGGAAAAGTGGATCCCAACCAAATATTAATGTTTGAGTCAGTGATATGGCTGATCTCACAGCTAATGAATGACACGCATTCCGCAGAAAGGGAATTCCCGAAAAATTCAAACCAATTTGGACTGAATTTTTAGAGATCTATGATTAACTTAGACCCTGAAGAAAGATATGTCACTTCCCTTCCCCTCACTTTATACTAACCCTATTTATTTATTTTGCATACTATGATGAATCTGGTATCTTGGTATATTTGCTGTATTTGGAAATATTAATAAAAATTATAGTCAATGTAGTCTATCCACCTAACTGCTACTCCAATACTCTATAAAGCATAAGGTTACTTACTAAGATTTGTTCTTAGGCGCCCCTAAACACACACAGACTCTAAATCTGTTGGAAATAATATGGTTCACCCAATAAAGTGGCTACATGACCAAACTAATTATTTCTAAACATTTCACAGTTGTTTTCTTAGCACTATTCATGACTTAAAATACAAAATCAGTCACTCAGAATGAAGCAAACCTTAACGTACAAGGCCGAGAAAAGGTTCTGAGTATGCCTTACTAATGGTCCATTTAGGCACTTAATATGAAGCTTACATAATGCACTGAGCTTTGTCAGCCAGTACACAGTGGCAGGAGCCTTTTTCTCTCATCAGCATGTATGTAATTTGGATTGTCCCATTTAAATCCACTGCATCAACAGGGGAACAGATCACTTGGAGTTAAATTCAGATACGGTTTATTGACCTGATCCAAAGCCCACTGAAGTCAATACAAAGATTCTTCTTATTGACTTCAATAGGCAATGCATCAGGTGTAGGTGAATAAGATTTATACTGGTGACGAAAAGTTATAATGGACTGCTAAAAAGGCTTTTCATCTGGAAATCTCACAGGCTCTATGGGATCCCATAAAGCTGTAATCCAGTTTCTGCAAGAACCTGCTTGTTTCCAGTAGCTGATGCTATAGGCATCTCATGGTTATAACAGAAGGGCTCATGACATTTAAAAGCTGTCACTTTGCTCCTGGATGTCACTATGTGCAGTGCGGTACATGTGCTAACATCTTACCTAAACTGGACCTGGTATTCGACCGCTCAATTATTGCCCTCTTGCTCGGATTATTTAGGACAGACCTCTTAGCAAGAGAAATGTCGGCTGTCACTCTAGTTATTGATATCCTGTGAATAAGAGCACAGGAAAGAACACAAACACTGCAGTCACATTTTTACTGTATTGCATGTGATTTAAAACTACTTTGTGTTGTAGAGTGTGAACACAGTATAACATCAGTCAGATGTGTTTTATACTTGAATTATATCATCATTAAAGCAAGAAAGAGGCAGAAATAAAGAAGCTCTCCTTTCAAGTAAAACCCATGATACTCAAGCACTAAAAAACCCCACACAATTGTATAATGGTTTGTCTATTTCCCTTTTAACTGATAATATATATCTAATACCACACTCACTACTACCTATATTTCTCTTTCTGTATGTAGTCATCCATCTACCTATACAGAGACACTAACACAAACTTCTACTTGTGCTAATGAGGTGTGATTAGGGTTGCGAACTTTCTAATCGCACAAAACCAAACACCCTAGTCCTGCCCTTTCCCAAGGCCCCACCTCACTCACTTTGGTGGCTCACTCTCCCCCACCCTCACTCACTTTCACTGGGCTGGGGCAGGGGGTTGGGTTGGGGTGTGGAAGACAGTGAGGGCTCTAAGGCTACGGCTACACTTGATCGTGGTCGCAGCGCCACCGCTGGGAGAGAGTTCTCCCAGCGCTGCACATACTCCACATCCTGATGAGGTTTAGCTTGCAGCGCTGGGAGCCGTGCTCCCAGAGCTGCAGCACTGTTTATACTGGCGCTTTACAGCGCTGTATCTTGCAGTGCTCAGAGGGTGTTTTTTTCACACCCCTAAGCGAGAAAGTTGCAGCGCTGTAAAGCGCCAGTGTAGCCAAGGCCTAACTGAGGATACAAGCTCCAAGGTAGGGCCAGTAATGAGGGGTTCAGGGTGCGGGAGGGGGCACTGGGCTGGGGCAGGGAGTTGGGTGTGGGAGGGGGTGAGGGCTCTGGCTGAGGGTGCGGGCTATGGGGTGGGGCTGGGGATGAGGGGTTGAAGGTGTGGGGGGGTGGGGCCGAGGGGTTTGGAATGTGGGAGGGGCCTGCAGGTTGAGACAGGGGGTTGGGGCATGGCAGGGGGTACAGGCTCTGGGCTGGGAGTGCTGGCTCTGGGGTGGAGCTGGGTATGAAGGGTTTGGGGTGCAGGAAAGGGCTCCACACATGGGGGTGGGACTGAGTGATTCGGAGTGTGGGAGGGGGCTGTGGGTTGAGGTGGGGGGAGGGTGAGGGCTCTAGCTGGGGGTGCAGGCTCTGGAGTGGAGCCTGGGATGAGGGGTTCAAGGTGTGGGAGGGGCTCTCGGCTGGGGCGAGGGGTTGGATTCGGGGAGGGTGGAGGGTTGCAGGCTCTGGAGTGGGGCTAGGGAGGAGGGGCTTGGGATGTAGCAGGGGGCTCCGGGTTTGGGGGGGCTCAGGGCTGAGGCAGGGGGTTGGACCTCAGAGCTGGGGTGTGGGCTTCACTTGGGAGGCTCCCAGTCCTGGCACCATGCTGTGCCCCAGAAGTGGCCAGCAGGTCCGGGTCCTGGGCAGGGAGCCAGGAGACTCCACATGCTGCTCTCACCTGCAGGCATTGACCCCCAGCTTCCATTGACTGGGAGTACAGAACCGGTGCTCGGGGCAGGAGCAGCATGCAGAGCTCCGTGGCCCCGCCACCTAGGAGCTGGACCTGCTGGCCACTTCCAGGGCACAGCGCGGTGACAGGCCAGGTAGGGACTAGCCTGCCTTAGCCCCGCAGCACCATCGACCGCACTTTAAACAGACCGGTCAGTGGTGCTGACCAGAGCCGTTAGGGTCCCTTTTTGACCCGTGTGCTGTCAAAAACCGGACACCTGGTCACCATAGGTGTGATACCAGAAGTAATTTGGCAAGCTAAAGCAGATCTCAGGGCAAGTACAACAGCAGAGCCATAATAAATAATAAAATAATAATAATAAAACTTCCTCTTCAAAGCATTTTATAAACATTAATTAATCTTCAAATATTCCTCCGAGGTAAATAAAGAATGTTATCCCCAATTTACAGTTTGGGGACTGGAAACAGAGAGATTCTATTTATCTAGGCCTCACAGTCATTAATGGATTTATTCTCACAACCCTTCATGAGGTAGGCAGTTGTTGCCACTTCACAGACAGGGAACTGAGGCACAGGTTTAGGTTACTTGCCCACGGTCACAAAGGAGAGTCTGTGACTGGTTATTAAAATGAGGTCTTCAGGATTCCAGTCCAGCGAGCTATCCCCTACACCATGCATCCTGCATTCCTAGAGCAGGCCAGTTAAGTCACTTGCCCAAGGCTGCAAAGAAAGTCCATATCAGAGGCAAAATTAGAACACAGGCTTGTAAGCTGGGAAATTCTAACCACTTCTCTCTCTCATGCACACACGCACCAAGCTGGACTCTGCGAAATAGGTCACCACAAAGAATACTCCTCACACTACAGTCTAGAGGGTGGCATTCAGTCACAGCCTGGAGCTGGGAATAGCATGGAGGGATCATATTGCAGGGAAGGAGGGAGAGTAGAGTGGTGTGGAGAGGTATTCCAGGAGGAACTGTGCCTCAGGGAGCACATTCTTCTCAGAGCTGCAAGTAGCACATGTCACGTGCACACTGTGGCCGCCCAGCTCTGTAAACTGGTGTAGAATGGGAGAATATGGTGAAGCCCCTTCCCTGACACATGAATGCAGGGACTACAATTGTTCCTAATCCTTGCGAGGGGTGAAAAAGGGGCAGTGTGATGGGGCTTAACCCCCACCATTGGCAAGGCAAGGGAAAGAACACTCATTAGTCATATTCTGCACCTGGAGGAGGTGCCTCCTGGCCAGAGAAGGCAAAGCTAGGCCTTATAAGTAGAATGAGGGAGCTCAGTTGGAGAGAGACTGCAGAGGAGACAGGTGTCTCTGGTAGAGGGAAGCCCAGCGATAAGGTTTAAATAGACAAATAACAACTGAGGAATAACACTGCCAGAGCAGTTTAGGCTTCTGCAGGGGGAGGCCCTGAGACAGAGCCAACAGGGGGACTACACTGAAGCCTGAGAGGGTCAGAAGGGCTAGTACTCTAAAGATTTGTTTGGCCTTTTATTTGGACTTGTTTGTGCTATCCTGGGAGGGGCCTCAAATGACTTTTTGAAAGAAAATTCAAAGAGAATTTATTTTAAAATGTTAAAAACGCAGGAAATCAAAAGGAAACAATTTTGTTTAGGACTGAATGAAACACTTTGTTCAACAAGAAATAATTTTTTAAAAAACTTAAATTCACCAAAAAAAATTCAAAATTTAGTTATTTGGTTCAACTCAAAACCATTTTTTAAATATTATTTTTCTGAATTTCCAGTGAACCAAAACAAAATCTGTTATTCACATAGCTCTAGAGTAGAGCTGTACACAAAACTGATTAACTAAATTAGTAGAAACCTTCTATGTGGACACTCCTGTTTTGGTTTCAGAATGCCTTATATCAACTGAGCTTAAATCAATTTCTCATAGTTCTAGCAGTTTCACTGTTTCATCTGTTCATTTAGGTAAGATTTTCACAAAGCACTTAAGGGATTTAAGAGAATAAATTACACTCAAAGTTTTAGGAAAATCTCCTCCTTCCATGGCCATGCCCCCTTGTTGTGAGTGTAGCTTTGTCACACAGTAACAGTGGAGAGAAAAATGTTTTAAAAATTAGGAAAATGTGGTTGCAAATCCATAAAAACTGGTGGGGGACTGAGAGGCAATTGTAGCACCTGAAATACCATTTAACTTATTTTTCAAAAAAGGATTAGATTTCAAGTTAATTGTGTTCCTTTAAGATTTTAGGCTGTTAGCTCCTCACTTTACCTATCTGTGGATGAAATTCATACCTCTGTCCGATCTGCCCTGCTAAGAGCTAATCAGCAAGGGGACAATTTGTAAAACTGACAGTGACAAAGATTGCAGGTGGATCCTCTCAATTTCTTTCTCTCTGTATGGACTAAACACACACCAGGGAAAGGCGAGGACAGTACCTCTGACTAGATTTGACAACCAAATGGGGGTTTATAAGGATGCCTTACTTTTTAACTTCTCCTGTGTAAACAGACATTACTGATTTTTGTGGCTTCTGATACACCTCAGTACTTTTCCCATATAGTACAGAAATATACTTCACAAAAGATATATTCATAACAAATCACATCCCAGCAACTTGACAGGACTTGTCACTTCCAGTTGCCATGGTTTCCTACTGAAGATAATGACTTCCAGCTACCATAGGCATATGCAAAGCTGAAGGACGCGTGCCAGCAACTGGGAAGAGAACAGATGTCCCTGCTCTGTACCTACTCTTAATACAAATGTGCCCTGGGAATCCATGCAATAAACTGAAGTGAAATAAGATTAGTCAAACAGTTCAGGAGTGGAGGCGGGGGGCAGTGGGTATGGACGAGAATCATGAAGAGCTCAAAGAAATGACTCAGTAAACTGGAGGCTTCTCTGTAAAATGCTCAATCCACCAGGTTTTAAAATTAAATATTAAGTTTGTGGGTTTTGCTAATGTCATCTGTGTTAGGCAAATAAAAAACTGGGGGAGGACTACACATCTTACACCATAGCCTGCAGCTAAAGCTGTCATTCCTCAGAGCTGTTCACAGGTTAGGGAGGAGTCATAGTCACTTCTTTGCCTCCCATGAATACCTACCCCATCCCCACTCCACAACCTAACTGGATAATCTTATTTTACAGGGATTCTAATTTAACCCTGAGTATTAAATGCATGTACACTGTGGGAAACGGGGCACAGGGAGCTACATCCTCCTTGAAGATCATTCATGTGTAATGGTTGGGGCTTAAGCAACCGGGCTGGGCCAGAGTTGAAGGCAGAAGTGGAGACTAGCTACCAAGCCAAGTCAGGAGATGGGTACCAAGGTCAAGCCAGGCCTGGGTCAAAGGCAGAAGTAAGGAGTACGATGAAGTGAAAGACAAGGAAGCAAACTAGAATCTATGTTGTTGCTCAGACGGCTCCTTAAGGTAACTCCTGGTTTAAACCGTTGGTGTAGACCAAAGTTCTGTTGGTCTGGCCTCTTTCGGTAGTACTTGCTGCGGTGCCTAACTCTCCAGTAATTGTTGGGGTGCTGCTTCACCTGGTTCCCCAGTGGTGACAGAGGCAGTGGTCACCCAGGACCTCGCAACCCCAAATTCTAGACCCATAGATCCTTATGGCATGACACAACAGGGCAAGATATGACTCATTGCTTAATGGAACACTAGACAGAGACCCAGTTAGTACACCCAGCAGTGCTCTATCGCCCCAAGAATCAGCTGGCTTGAGGCCTCCAGAACCCTGGCTGCTCCTGGCCACTAGTACTAAGAAAGAAACAAACACTTTCTGGAGGAGCAGTAAGGAGTACTGCAGAGCACTTAGGCTGTCACATATCATTGGGGCCCATATCAATACAGGCATGGATGGAGGGAATTAAACTAATAACAAAAAGGGAGGGTAAAAGAGTGAGGATATGAGCACTCAACACAAAATCAAGATGTTGAGATCAAGGAACCAAAGGGCATGGAGAAAAATTATTTAATTGCCTATACACCAATGCTAGGAGCCTGAGTCATTAACAAGTGGAATTGGAACTTCTGATTTATGAGCATAAATTCAATGTAGCTGATATTATTGAAACCTGGTGGGATGATTCAAACAAGTGGAATGTTAAAATCAAATATTATAACCTATTTAGGAAGGATCAAATGGGCAAAAGTGTAGGGAGAGTAGCACTCCATATCAAAAATGGCATTACCTGTTCCCGAGTCACTGATAAGTCAGAAGAAAATTATCTTGAATGCTTATGGATCAATGTCCTAACAGATAAAGCATAAGATGGAGTATTAGTTGGGGTCAGCTATGGACCACCAAATCACACTAGGGAATAGGATGACCGCCTCCTTACATACCTATGTACAATGTGTAGGCAGGAAAGCTGTGTGATCATGGGGGAACTTCAATTTGAATGACACATGCTGGAGATCTCATGCTGCCAGTACTAAAACATCCTTAGAATTTTTAAACATAACAGATGACAATTTCCTAACTGAAAAAGTGTCGCAGTCAACACGAGGAATTTCTATTTTATACCTTGTTCTAACAAATAAAGAGGGCCTGATCACAGAATTAAAAGTTAATGGTAGCTTAAGTACAAGTGATCATCACTTGATCACATATCTAATATGCAAGCAGAACACAATCCAAACCAGTAATATATATACTTAGTGCTTTAATAGGGCCAGTTTCACAAAGCTGAAAACGATAGAGACAAAACAGGTGGGAGAAAAAAATTAATAAAAACATGTGAGTGATCATTTGGAATCATTTAAGTAGATCCTACTAAATGCACAAAAAGCCACAATCAAGGAAGAAGTCTGGATTGGTTAAAAAACTGCCCTGGTTTAGAGAGGAGGTGAAGGCAGCTGTAAATAATAAATATATATTATAAGACAAATGGAATAAGGGGGAAGTTAATAATTAATATAAATCAGAAGTTATTAATTGTAGAATGTTGATAAGGGAAGGCAAGGAACACTAGGAGAAATCTCTGGCTAGCAAAAGTTAAGGCGAATAAGGAGTTTTTTAAATACATTAGGAATAAAAAGAATCCCAACAATGGTATTGAACTATTATTACTAGATGTAAATGGCAGAATAATCAATAATAATGCAGAAAAGACAGATGTATTCAATAGATACTTCTGTTATATATTTGGAAAAAACATGATACAATTTCATCATACGGTGAAGATAACACTCTTCCCATGTCACTTGTATATCTCTGGAGGATATTAAAAAGAAGCTACTAAGGTTAGACTTTTTAAATTAGCAGGTCCAAATAATATGCTTCTAAGAATTTTAAGAGTTGGCTGAGGAGTTTGCTGGACCATTAATGATGATTTTCAATAAGTCTCATAGCACTGGGGAAGTTCCAGAAGACTGGAAGAAAGTTAATGTTGTGACAATTTTTAAAAAGGGTAAACAAGATGACCCAAGTAATTACAGGCCTGTAAACCTGACATCAACCACAAGCAAGATAGTGGAGCAGCTGTTATAGGACTCGATTAATAAAGAAGCAAAAGGGGTTAATGTAATTAATGCATATCAACATGGATTTATGGAAAACAGATTCTGTCAAATAATTTCATATCTTCTTTTTATGAGATTACAAGTTTGGTTTATAAAGGCAATAGTGTTAACATAATATACTTCTATAAGGCACTTGACTTAGTACTGCAAGACATTTTGATTGAAAAATTAGAAAATAAAAATCAACATGGCACACATTAAAAGGATAAAAAATTGGCTAAGTAACAGGTCTCAAAATGTAACTGTGTGGTCCCACAGGCATCAGCTCTTGGTCCTACACTATTTAACACCTTTATCAATGACCAGGCTCTCTAAAGAATGGGACTCATTTAACTGCTGACTCTTGACAAAAATGTAGTCAGTTTTCAGCAGCTGAAATGCATTTTCTGACAGTCAAGTAAGTGGCTTGTATTCAGATTTGAGACATATATTGCAACAACAGAAAAATGGCACTAAAAGGTACCCCAGAGCCTTAAGACAAGCATTTATTGTATGACTGTGCCACAAATTGTCCTAAAGAAATGTAATTTGGACAGTTCAGAGCTACTGTAATTAAATACTACTACATGTGGAATTAACACTTTGCATCAAATTCTATATCGGAGTGCCAAAGTATTAGAGAGTTTAGAATGTTAGATATTCTTCAGCTGTTTGTCTCAGGGGATCCCACATCAATAACATTCCACTCTTCTCTCATAATTCTATGAAGGCTTCAAAGAGTAGCAAATTCCCAGAAGTGCCATCACCTCTGATGTGCTTGCATGTCCTTCTCCTGTGTCACAATACTAACCCCTTTATAGTTATCACATTAACACTAGGGAACTCAGGTCCCCTACCCTGATGTTAACATAGCATCAGAGTCATTTGAAGTCAAAGGCCACAGATTTAATAACAACTGATCAGTCACTAAAAACACTGATTTGCCCAAACTGTGTGCTGAGTTACACACATGCAAGTGTACTGACTTCAGTGGAGTTTCATGGGTATAATTCAGGGCAGATTTGACCCAATGAGTCTAAGTTTATGTAACTCACACAGCAAGAGGCCACATGGAAAGAAGCACTAAGTCGAGGGTGTCAGCTCAAGTAGCTCCTGCTGCATTCAGACTTTCATATTTTCACACATCTTTCCAACCCCTCAGCATGTAAGTTACACCAATTTAGGCTCTTTAAAAGGATAGCTGGGGCCCTGATGGAGCTCTGCTGGAAGGTGCATTGACTCTCCACATATCCTTGACTCTCCGACCACACTCCGTACTGCCAAGTGCCATCTACTTTCAGGGCTGCAACTAGTAGATGAAAGTTTCAGGAGTCTTGTAGCCCTGTTACTTCACTTTCACCACTGAGGGCCTAGAATCTACAAGTGGTAACCAACAAGCACGGTGAGCCTCTAACATCAGTTTAGACTCTTTCACCCGCTAATCAATATATGAAACTTAGACCACCTTACTCTAGATAAGGGTGACAGGTTTAGTTCCAGCAACTCAGTCACCATGTTGGATCCTGACAACAATATATTTGAACCAATCCAGAAACACAAACAAAACAGTCAGCACTACCTTCAGTTATCTCGATATTTTATGAAAATATTGTACTTTTTAAACCCATCCACACAAACAGCAGGGTCTGTAGGAATTATCCCATGAACCAAGCTTTAATGACTTGTAGCCTTTAGCTTAGTGGGATTGGCCACCTGAGCCAGCACTTGGCTTCTCATCTGGAAACATTTATAAATCTTAGCAAAGACATTATCCTTCCAGAAACCAACTCTGCACAATGTCACAGTCTCAGTAATGCGCTGTTTGCCATTAAATCAGGAGGGCTTTCAAAGCCGTTGGAGAGTCTCCTAAAGTTCTGCAGTATTTTTTGATATGTGAGAGCATGTGGTGCGCCCATGGAAAGCTGAGTTTAAATGATCTAGGCCTGAAGTTCAAATAATCTACAAATGGGTACTTACTACCAAAAAGGAATGAATGACAAAAAAGGGAGCACCATCTATTGGGTGCATATACACCATCTATTGGAGCGGATACAACAGAAAACATCAACTATATATGTTTGCTGGCAACAATGAAATGCCAATTTTGCTTTTTGCCATTATGGTGCCTTTACCATAACCTCATGGACCTTATTATTTATACTGTATTAGTGCCTACAATGTTGCTAGATGCTTTAGAAAAACAATTACTACCACATGGTGGCTGGCACTGTGCAAACTGCCCCCACAAATGTGCCCTAGGGATTGGGAAAAGCAGATCAGGACTTCCCGGGGGTTGAGCCAACCTCTAGAACATCAGGGGCTTCCCCAACAACACCTGAGAGCAGCAGTGGAGCAGTGAGCTCAGTCTAAATTCTTAAAGGAATTAAAATTCTTCTCGTGCTCTCAGTTGCTCAAGGAAAAGCCTTTCTTTGCATGAGCTGACGGGGCTGTATACTTTGTTCTCTCTCCCTCCTGCATGCCCCTACAGTTTCTGAAACCTTTTCAAGTACTGTACCTGACAGGTTTTCCTACATTTTTGTTTTTGGGCATTGTCTTTTCCAAAATTGAATTTTGAATATTTTTGACTCTTGAGTACATTTAACAGCTGATTTTTCTGCCCTGAGCCTTCTCTTTGCTCACTATTTAAATTCACTCTGTTCCTGATAGTTATTCCAGCATCAGGATGTGATTACTTTATTTAGAGCATATTCTGTTGTATAAGAGCCCTGAGCTTGACAAATGGTATCAGATCAAAATTAGCCCAGTAAATGGTAACTTCAGAATGAAATAAATAAGCATTAATGTTTGGAGGCCAGTAGATTTCAATCACTTTGCTAGATCTAGTACCAAATACCCACAAAACTTTGGCATAATGAAAGGGTTTTGAATAAACTGAAGTTTCTTACATTTTCTTCTCAATTTTATCATCTTGAGAGCTAAGAAAATATACACTACAACATTAAGAAGATGTAAAACTTATTTGAGACAAAATTCTATTCTCTATTATGCTGGTATAAATCTGGAACAACTCAATTTGCTCCAGTGGTGATATGCTGCTGTAAATGAGAGCAGAATTTGACCCACTGCAAACAAATAATCAACTTTTTTGGTCTGAAAAAAAATTCTCGAAGCAATTCTCCCTGCAACCCACTCCCTGATTTTTCAGTATAAGCAGGAAATTAAAAAAAAAAAAATCAGTTATTCCCACAGCTCTACTGTTTAATGACATTCAGCAAGGGTAGATGGAAGCCTCTTCAATTAAAAAAAAATCTGATTTGTTGAGCTCATTTGACCAGCAATTATGCTGTATTGTGGTCTCATGAGATGAGCACAGTTAATATTTGAATAGGAGACCAGGGAAAACCCTGATACTGCAGAAAGCACTGCTGGTGATTCAATAGGTGGCACTGTTTCCTCTGAGTCAGTAGTGAACTAGTGCCCCACCCTGGTGTGAAGAGGCATCATGTTCTTGGGAGGTACACTAAGGGCATGTCTACAGATCAGCACTGCTGCAGCGAGTGTTGATGTAGTGGGTCTTGTGAAGATACACTAAATCGATGGGAGAGCACACTTCCATCAATTTGTGTACTCCACCTCCCTGAGAAGCGCAAGGAAAGTCAACAAGAGATGCTATCCTGTCAAAACAGTGCAGTGCAGCTGTAGTAAGTGGATCTAACTACATCTATTTCAGTTACGTTATTCATGTAACTGCAGTTGCGTTAAGTTAGATCCATTTACCATGGTAGTGTAGACCAGCCCTCAGATGCAACATTAAAAGGAACCTAAGATCCTTGCCACACATCATCATTAGAGATTCCAAGGCACTTCTTTCTTTTTGTCCTCGTCAAATTCCATCTAGGGTAATTACATTCTGCCTACCTACATTTTTCCTGCAATTTCAGTTGGATTCAGTATTCAGGCAAAGTTCTGCTCTGTTATACCTTCCATTCCTTGTCTTGTTATGCACTCTTAAAAACAGTTGTTGTTTGTTACCCAGTGGCTACAATTCAGTGTTGAATAAAAGGATTTCTACATATATAGTTGGTGAATCAGTTGGAACGTGCACTGGGATCCTCCTCGATAAAAGGCACTACATAAAATCACTATAATGTGGGAAAAAACATGCAAAGGATTATATTTCTCACCTCCCATCAAACCTGTGCTTCAGGAAGTCAAACAAGGCTTTCTGCATCATGTCTGTTACCTTTACAGAGGTGAGGAAGATTGAACAAAGGGGATTGACAGGAAGAGAAAGAAGTCAAAAGTAAGAAAAGAGGTAGAAGGTAAGGACATTTCCAATAATGAGTGTCCTTTACATAGATAGTAATCATTTAATTGTAGTGCTATCATCAATGAGCTCTCATTCAAACACATCTGCCAGCTGCAATTTATACATACACAAATGGAATAAATACTTCATTATAAAAGTTTGCTAGTTTTCTGGAACATATTCCAAAGTGCTCGTATGCGGGAGTGTTCTAACAGCAATGGTCAACATCTTCACAATGAGATCTATGGGCAGAAAATGGATCTGGATCCTATTACCATACATGGGCAAAATCCTGAGAGATGCTGAGCACCTGTAATTCCCACTGACTTGTTGGATGAACTTTCGCCCTTTCAGAGTAATTCAGACTGCCACCCACTATCTGCCAGTCTAGATTGTAACCAAATCAAGACGCTGTGTATCTGGAAGTTTATTTCTCATAAATTACACTTTTCACATGCTTCTTGCACACTTTCATCAGAAAAAGTGTCCAAAGAACTTTCCCATATAGATTATATAGGGACTACAAATGTGTCTCTCTCTCTATTTTTCTAACTGAAGGAAATATCCTAATTCCTTCACCATTTAACTGGATACTCTATGCACCTAAAAGGTATTTCATTTCCAAGGAGTCTTTTTCTTCCAGGGGAGAGTCTGTGTGTCTAATTTGTAGCATGTTGTATATTTAAATCAGCAAACGAAACCCCTCCAAAATTTGAGAGTCCTTAGACCAAATTTATTTAGGCTGTAGCACCACTGAAGTCAATTCAGTTATGCCAAGGAAGAATTTTTACCCCTTGAGGGGAAAGCTACCATGCAATTAAAAGGCAGATATCAGAAAATGAGATACAGAAGAGCCTTTCTAATTCTCACTTTGCTAATCTGCAAATCCAACAATTCTCACCCAAAAAAACTTGATTCAAGAGCAGAGTGCCGCACTAATAATAGCACCATGCTGTCATATTACTAATACTTCACTACTTTTATAAAATATATTACAATATTTTTACTCATATGCTGTGAAGTATTATCAACATTCAGTAAACTAAGTGAAGTGTAACGGATTATATGTTCATACTCCTTTTTGACCCAATTCAGCAAAGCACTTCATGTGCTTAACTTTCAGCACATGCTAACATTGCTTTGCTGAATAGGATGGATTTACAGCCATGCTTAAAGTTAAATCTGGATCTTACTTGCTTATTTTCAGAATTTAATAATGAATGTCCTGGTTAACTGTACATATTAGTGAGGCTTTGCTGTACATATTGTTATGCTGAATAGATGGTGATTGTTTAGGTGGGCCAGGATTCTCTTCAGCTTTACATTTCTATGTAATAACTTTAAAAAAAAAAATAAAACACCCTACACACTTCAGTAACAGGTGATGGGTTCACAAGATCAGTGCCTAGAGTAGGAATATAGAAATCACCACACTGGAGCTGACCAAAGCTGCAGCTAGTCTAGTCTCTCCAGTACAAGGCATTTCACATGTAAAATTCTCATAATGGATGATTATGGCATAATACGGCATCAGTTAGGTCTTGTCAACAACACACAGGAAACTTGCACTACTTTAACTAAGGTCACATGAGAAAGTTGCACTGGTTTAACTTAAACAATGAGGAGTACTTGTGGCATCTTAGAGACTAACAAATTTATTTGGGCATAAGCTTTTGTAGGCTAATACAGTAGGCAGGTATAAATACACAGTACATGAAAAGATGGTACTTGCCTTACCAAGTGGGCGGTCAGCGCTCATGAGATAATTCAATTAATGTGGAGGTTGGCTATTCTCAATAGTAGAATACCAGGGGAGAAAAAATCACTTTTGTAGTGGTAATGAGGCCAATGTAAACAGGGTGGCCCATTTCAAACAGTTGACAAGAAGGTGTGAGTAACAGCAGGGGGGAAATTAGTTTTTGTAGTGACCCATCCAATCCCAGTCTTTATTCAGGCCTAATTTGATGGTGTTCAGTTTGCAAATTAATTCTAATTCTGCAGTTTTGTGTTGGAGTCTGTTTTTGAAGTTTTTTTGTTGAAAAATTGCCACTTTTAAGTCTGCTACTGAGTGTCCAGGGAGACTGAAGTGTTCTCCTCATGGTTTTTTAATGTTATAATTCTTGATGTCAGATTTGTGTCCATTTATTCTTTTGCGTAGAGACTCGTTTGGCCAATGTACATGGCAGAGGGGCATTGCTGGCACATGATGGCATATATCACATTGGATGTGATGTTAAACTGATTTAGTCAAATGGGTGCAAAAGGCTGTGTAGCAACACTTATTTAAACCAGTCTTATTTGGATTTAGCATAAATCTACTAGGAATTTTTAAGACAAACCAGAATAAAAGTATCGACATAGGCTGTTGCACCAGTTTAACTAACTAGTTCTAAAGGCTGATTAGTGCTACGTCTGCATGTAAACAAGGCGTGTGTGTGTGTGTGTGTGTGACTAGAAAATAGTAATTAAATGTAACTAATTAGAAGAGATACCTCATAACCTTTCAGCGATGGGCCAACTAACACAACGGGCCTCATGGATGGCACTACGTCATAAGGAGGAACATGTTCCGTCTGAAAAAAGAAAATATCCCATCAGCACATAATCTAAAATAGACTCAGCACGCAAACTGTAGAAACTATTTAGCAAAATACACTTACCACTTTTTGTTTCTGTTTTGCTAAAAGACCAAAAACAAGAACTTTATTAACATGCATACTGCACATAATGCAATAGATACAAGATCTGCAAACAAAGATCACTCTTTCAATGCACTTATTATTTGTATTTCTGCATCTCCTTTCTCATCAGTATTAGGTCACTACCGTTCTGAGGGAGTCTGCCAGCTTTTCTGGTTCTTTTCTCCAGCTCTCTACATGACCGATACATTTAGAAGCAAATTTTTTTCTCATCCTTCAATTATTTTGGGGAAGGTTTGAACAAATAAGCATTTATCTATGGGATATTTTTATAGATTAGTAATAAGAGAGTGTGGAGAAGCCCTTTATTTTATTTTATTTGCAACTTTTAAGGTAAGTTTAAGAAACAGTAATAGTTTTCCTTATATAAAATCCAAAATTCACCTGTGGAAGTGGGTGTAGCTCTAAACGTTCCAGACACCATCTCTCCAAGACTCGAAGAAGAATTTCCACTTGATTTCCTACAGCATTACAAAGAGTGTCGATTACCACAAAGTATTCTGAGAGCGAACTCACAAGGCCCTGCAGCTCCTATTCCAGTCTCAGAGATGCTGCACTGCTGCCCCAGGGCCTGCCCAAAGGTTGGGAGGAGGGGAAATTACATCCCATATGCCTCTGCTTAATTCACCACATAGTCATATGATCAGAGAAGGGCAAGTCCATTACTTGGCCCCAGTGATACAAAAGAGATTCACCTACACGGATTCCAATAATCTGATATTCTCTTTCACTGTTCATCCATCCCAGTTAAGTACCTCTCTCTCCAAACATCAAGGCAGAAGGGCTAACACTCAGCTATTTCAAGCTGTAAAAGCAATTTGAATAAATCAGAATTAATGTTGTTCAATTATTCTAGAAACATTTCCTCAGATAGTTTACTCTTGAAATGATTCCTAAGCTTGATGAAGTAAATTAGTATGGCAATTCCCTGCCATTACTTTCTAGACTAAATTATGCTCCTCACTTTTGCCATCTATTATGGCTTGATTCAATCGTCTCATCTTTCTTTCTTTTACAATGAAGTATCGTTATCTGCAAGCACCATCTCATCAGTGTTAACAGGAGTTCTATGATTAAAGTAGGTCTGTTGTTTGGGTATTTAGCCAGTGGATGGTGACATGTTCACACACAGTAGGCAGGTCTCACAGTGATTAACTGTCAGAGCTGTGGTTCTCCAGCTGCACTCAAGCCTGTGTTAACCAGGTATATGTCTTCACTACCCGTCGGATTGGCAGGCAGCGATCGATCCAGCGGGGACTGATTTATCGCGTCTAGTCTAGACGCGATAAATCAACCCCCGAACGCTCTCCTGTCGACTCCTGTACTCCACCGCCACGAGAGGCACAGGCAGAGTCAACGGGGAAGTGGCAGCAATCAACTCACTGCAGTGAAGACGCCATGGTAAATTGATCTAAGTATGTCAACTTTAGCTATGCTATTCACGTAGCTGAAGTTGCGTAACTTAGATCAATCTCCCCTCCCCCACCCAAGTGTAGACCAAGGCTAAGAGATATGCGCTATTTAGGCCTAGGGGTGGAGACACAAGGAGGAGACTGGCTTGGGATGAAAGTGGAGAGACAACCTGAGATGAGAAGAAGTGGAGCGGCCTGAGCGCAATCTCTCTTAAAGAAGGGTTACAACAAGATAGGAATGCTGCAACACTGTCTCTGTGCTGTTCCCAGCGTGCCAATTTAGTGGCGAGAGTTAAAATGAAAAAAGAATATGAGGCAAAATCTTACGGTCCCATGAGTGATCACTGATTTGATCCAACCCTGCATGGGCTCAGACTGCTTGTTCTCCAGAACCCTTCACACTATAGTCCACATCCTGTAGGACTCATTTTTCAAAAGTTTATTCGTGTAGTTTTCCTGTCCCTCGTATTCAACATCAGAGACAGTGAGAGATCTAGAATGCCTGCTATTTTCTGCAAACGTATATATTTTAACCCACTGTCCATTCTGGTATACAAATACAAAACCATTTTTAGACAAGAGAAGATTGAGGAATACATTAAAACAAATCAGCTGAACTTCAAATATTGCCCAGTGTTGTTGTGTTTTGAAATGGCTAAGGACAGGCTTACCCGCCATGGAAACGTCCTCTCTTCTGCTCTTGCTGAATTCGGATATTCTCCAGCCGAAGTGGGCTTGGAATGAAGCCAATCTCACAGCCCTCTTTAACCAGCCTTCCTATCCACCAGTCGTTATTATATTTCTGTAACACAGACAGATTATTGTGTCATACTGAGAACTCTCAAGACTGAAGACTTGTATGTGCCCACAGAACAGGTACAGCTCAAGCTGTGTCAGTACAGGTTTCTCTCTGAACTTTCTCAGCCTTGACATGGAGTGTTAAATTCTGTATTCACTCTCTATGTCCAGGCATGACTTTTCTGTTGACACCATCAACAAATAGGCAAACTGTGCCAAGGGTAATGGTAGTTTGGGAGAGTGGTCTACTATCTAACACCCTAATCACTGGACCATCTTTCCTCTATCTTGATTTCAGTTTACTTGCAGTCACACACCCTAGAAATGGCTTCACCACTTGGATATATTTTTTAATTAAGTTAAGAAATTAAGTTGCCATAAAGACAAAAGATTTGTTGTAACTGTCTGGTGACAGGACTTTTGAAGCAAGCTCTTTTAAAGATTTACAATTTGTTCTCCTCATTTAGGTCCTTGTGAATTGAGCAGATTATATTTTTTAGCAATTTTGTAATTTTCTAAAAAATTGCAATGATTTTTTGGCAAGAGCCCTTGGCACCATATTTCAAAAGGAATATTAGTTTTCCTAGAGAAGTTATACATGATTAAAGCCAGTGTGTATCAATCCCATTTTAATACTTTCAGAAAAAAATAAATAAAAGATTTGTTTGCGAAATGAGTGAGGAAGAAGCCAAGTATATACCCCCATCTCTCTAAATTATCAGTTCCCTGGCCCCAAGCTCTCAGGCCGTTAAATTCATTCTTGGGCAACTAAAATACATTCTAAAGCTCCTATTTCAAGTCAATGAGATCTGCACAGGCTCAAGACCAATTAAAAAAATCAGACCACTTATTTAGGGGCCCAACTTTAGGCTCTCAAATTTGAAAGTTCAGCCTCAATAATTTCCTAGCAAAAGTATATTTTTCCTCACCTTCCATACAAGTTTTTCTGTGGTTTGCATTGTCCTTTGTTATATACTATTATGATATGCTAGTTTAAAAACATAAGAATGGCCATACTGATCAGACCAATGGTCCATCTAGCTCAGTATCCTGGCCCTGACAACAGTCCATGCCAGAGCTTCAGGGGGAATGTACAGAACTGGGAAATTATGGAGTGACCCACCCATCTTCCACTGTTGGCTTCTGGTAGTCAGAAGTTTAGAGCAGTCTTGCATGTGGGACTGCATCCCTGATCATCTTGATGGATATATGTCTATGAACTTATCCAGTACTTTTTTGAATGCCGTTATACTTTTGGCCATCACAACATCCCATGGTAATGAGTTCCACAGATTAATTGTGCATCGTGTGAAATAGCACTTCCCCTTGTTTGTACAAAACCTGCTGCCTATTAATTTCTTTGGATGACCCCTGGTTTTTGTATACTATTCTATTCACTTTTTCCACACCATTCATGATCTTATAGACCTCTATTATATCACTTAGTCATCTCTTTTCTAAGATGAACAGCCTTACTCTTTTTAGTCTTTCCTCGTATGGAAGCTGTTCCAGACCCTTGATAATCTATGTTGCCCTTCTCTGAACCATTTCCAGTTCCATTATTCCCTTTTTCAAATGGGATGACTGGAACTGGACAGAGTATTCAAGGTGTGAGTGCATCATGGATTTATACAATGACATTAAGGTATTTTCTGTTTTATTTTCTATCCCTCGCTTAATAGTTCCTAACATACTGTTAGCCTTTTTGACTGCTACTTGGAATTATTTTTTCAAATGTGTGTTACTCTGCACTCATCAATGATGAGTTTCATCTGCCATTTTGTTACCCAGTTTTGTGAGATCCCTCTGTAACTCCTTGGAGTCTGCTTTGGACTTAACTATCTTGAATAATTTGGTATCGTCTGCAAATTTTCCCACTTCACTGTTCACCCCTTTTTCCTGATCATTAATTAATATGTTGAACAGCACAGGTCCTTGGGTGACCCTGCTGTTCACCTTTCTCCATTGTGAAAACAGACCATTTATTCCTGTCCTTTGTTTCTTACCTTTCAACCAGTTACCATCTCTCTTATTCCGTGGCTACTCAGTTTGCTTAAGAGTCTTTGGAGAGAAACCTTGTCAAAGTACACTGAAAATCCAAGTACACTGTACTGACTGGATCCCCTACTCCACATGCTTGTTGCCCCCTCAAAGAATTAGAGAGGCATGACTTTCCTTTACAAAAGTCAGGTTGACTCTTCCATTCTTCCCCAACATATAGTGTTGATCTATGTGCCTGAAAATTCTGTTCTGTTTCTACCAATTTGTCCAGTACTGAACTTAGGCTCACTGGCCTGTAATTTCCAGGATCTCCTCTGGAGTTCTTTTTAAAAATTGACATTACATTAATTACGTGCCAGTCATCTAGGATAGAGGTGATTTAAGTGATAGGTTACATACCAGAGTTAGTAGTTCGGCAATTGCATATTTGAGTTTCTTCAGAACTCTTGGGCAAATACCATCTGTTCCTGGTGACTTATTACTGTTTAGTTTATCAATTTGTACTAAAACCTCTTCTACTGAGGCATCAATTTGGGACAGTACTTCAGATATGTCACCCAAAAAATAGCTCTGATGTGGCTGTCTTCCCAACATCCTCTGCAGTGGAGACTGATGCAAAGAATTCATTTCAGAAACTGTAGACTGAACTACACAACCCTACGTCCTGGGAATCTCATAAATAAATCACCAACTAAAGTATGAGACAACCATTTTAAATTGATCTTGTTCCTGGCTGTCCATTTTAGAGTAACATCCACAACTTTTGCCATCTTCAGATGGATTGTTACAGATAAAAACATCTGTGCAGGGAAATGTACAAAGTTCTGCATATATAACGTTTTGCATCAATAAAATGGGCTACATTAGAATTTGTTTTATAAATTCATAACATACAATGAAAATATTTGTGTATTGGTAGGAAAAGGGAGAATTGCCATTCTGTTAAATTCCAAGGGATTACAACTAGAAGCTATTTGGCAAAAGAACATTTCAAAAATCACAGGACTATAAAGCACAGATGGGAGAACTTCAAAAGGCTCCAAGCTGAAGTGGTATCAGGTCCCCTAAAATCAAGCTACAGCATGTATGGATGAATCTTGTTTTGCAAGTTCTAAGCCTGCACATGTGTGTGCAAAATAACATGTTGCACATGCACATGTTGTGGGTTCACTTTAGGATGCCCAAAGAAAATTTGAAGGAACTATCTTCAACATACAGTAAAAATGATTTTCTCTCCAGTTAGCATTTTAGGATGGTGCCCCTATTCCTTAACTCCCTTCCTTGCTCTGAGGTTCCATTTCTCTCAGCCCTGGTCTACACCGAGGGGGGAATCGATCTAAGCTATGCAACTTCAGTTACGAGAACAGCACAGCTGAAGTTGACGTATCTTAGATCAACTTACCTCACGGGGTCGACTGCCGCCACTCCCCCGTTGACTCTGCTTCCGCCTCTCAGCAGTGGTGGAGTTCCGGAGTTGACGGCAGAGCGATCGGGGATCGATTTTATCGTGTCTACACTAGACATGATAAATCAATCCCCAATAGATCAATGGTAATGAAGACCTGCCCAGTGAGTGGCACTGAGCATCAGATCCCAGGTCTCCTCACTCGAGCTTCCAGGGCTGAGGCTCTAAAAATAGAATGTGTAGATGTTGCAGCTTGGGATCTGAAGCACAGGCAGTACTCAGCTCCAGCTAAAGCCGCAACATCTACACAACTATTTTTAGCGCAGTAGCCTGAGCCCTGCAAGCCTGAATGCATTGACACAGGCTCTGGGACTCACTGCCACTTGTGTAGACGAACCCTATGTCCCAAGGCAGAAAGCTTTCCTACAGATGCTTTTTCTTACTCTCTTATTCTAGGCCCTCTCCCTCTTCTACAGGCCCTTTTCTAGGCGGCTACCTGCAGACCTGGTGTAAGCTGGTGTAACTCCACTGTTTGGCTCAAGGTGTCCTTTCCCAGGCTATCTACTACCAGTCTCAATCTCACTGCTTTAGTGAAGAACAAAATCTATATCCATGAAGTTCAAGTGGTTTTAAAATCTACTAAGACATGATTTCCCTTCCATGCTTTTAAAACTAGACAATGAATTAGTAGATTCAAATTCTTAATAGTACAAGATACAGCCTCATGGCACTGGAACCCTGATAAGGATGAATGATCCTGGATGTTATTGCTAATCAAACAGATGCTCTGTGTAATGCTGGCTGCTATTCAGCTTTCTCTTTTGTCTTGCATAGCTCAAATCTGACTGCTTAGGTTTTAGTTGTTGGCAGGTCAGAGGAATAATTGCATGCTGTAGTTACCTCTTTAATGTGCAAAAAGTCCTTGGCATCAAAAGAAATGGCAGTGCTTGGGACAGGAACATCTTCATCCAGTGCGCCACAGTAACTCACATTAGTCTTAACTGCAAACGCTACAGGTTTAGACTAGGAACAAAAAAACATGTCACAAGCATGTTACAGAAGTGTTCTTGTACTTTTTAGATTCAAGAGTTAGTGTGCTGACTGTGTCAAATTAAAAAATATGTATTTACTAGTCATGCATTGGGAATACAGCCAAATTCAGACCTAATGTCAGCGGACACAACTCCACACAAGTCACTGGGAGTTATGCTTCCTTACATCAGGTCCAAATTTGAACTATGTGATTTGCTACGAAAGAGAATTGCTCCATCGGTAGCAATCTGCTTGTAGGATAATTCAAAGGACGGTAATTCCTCCCTCCACAATGCACTCAGTGCAGTGTGGTACACAAAGTAAGAAAATTCTTCCTTTGCAGAGATTGTTTTGTGTCCTAAGGCATGTGACGTAGTGGAAGATCCTACATAAGATGTAGGCTGCAAAGTACTCTAGAAAAGTTCCAAGGCTTGGTTAATTCCTGCTGGTGTAAGATGGGCTGTATGCCCTGAGTAGCAGGAAATTTGTAAGGAACACAGCATCACAAGGTACCTACAAAAGCTTTTCTGCTGGTTGGCCAAGAGTTGCCTAAAACTTCCTCAAAAGTAGGTGAAGCTGACTAAGACAGTGGGGTGACCAGAGCAACAGGGAGAAATGCTGATTCAGACCTATGGAAAAGTCCTATCAAATTCAATAGGGATGAAACTAGGAGGGTTCTACAGAAATGTAATAGGTGTTAATAGGAATTAATCCAAAAATGTATAGAATTTAATAGAGAACAAGACAGCCTTTCTATGGGCCTTTTTAAACCACCTGTAGAAAGGATAGAATTTTCTATTAAATTCAGTCGGACCGTCTAAAACCCCATAGAAAGTGTACCATTTTTAACAAGTCCTGTAAGGTTGGGAGCCTCTCCCAGCAGGGTCTCAACCATTCTCTGAAGTTGGCCTCCACCTGAAGAACCCTAGAAAAGTGTGGCCCTGAAAACACTGCCTGCTTTCCACTGATGGAAAATCCCTCTGGCAAGTACAGGTCTGTCGCATCTTATGCACATTTAACGTGTGGGATTTCAGCATTACACGGTTGACAAAAAAACAAAACAAAAAAAAGAGAAAAATAACAATTTTAATACTGTACCTGTAATGCGGGTGATTCCACCTGCCATTCAACTCAATGTAATTTTGACTAAACGCAGTTTTCGCTTTACGTGCTAACCGCGGAACGGAACCTCTGCATAACATGAGACTCGCCTATATCTATGTATCCTCCCAATTTATTTTACTGTCACTGCCATCACTGAAGTATCTGAATGCCAGACCCTTCTGGCACACTGTTTGTCATCTACAGCCCCTTTCTTCACAGGGTGAATCAAGCAACCAACATTTGAGAAAAGAAAAAAAAAAAAAGGACTAAATTGCAGCCACTGGGTCAAAATCCTATGTCTGACTACATTGATACAATGGCAATTGAAATGAATGGAACTCGTGCATACATTACAGGGCAATATTTGTCCCATTATATTTACAGTCCATCCACACCTCATCCACAGGGTGACCAAGAGGACCAAATGCAAATCCAAATTCAAAACAGTCGAGCACATTGCTGTGAAAATGTAGTAGTCTCTAATGTTGTTCTCCTTTCCTTTCCTTAAGTAAAAGAGCCAAATTCCACTCTCATTTACACATCTGAGACCTACCAACACATACAAGGTTACATGGGTGACAAAGCAGGATTTGGCTTTATGTTTTAAGTAGTATCTTCTTTGTGAAAATATTTGATATTTCCCCTTCTAGCATCTTGTAGTTGATTGCCAAGCTATTTTCAAATTATATGATCACCATTATAAACCTGTAGAAAGAATTCTAACACTATGCAAAGGCTGACGTGCCACCAAATGCCATATAACTTTGCTATTATTAAAGCTGAAAAGAAGAACTCACCTTTGCCCTTTCAAGCTGAATAGCTGCTTGCTGTTCTCTCTCCTGGCGGATTGCTTCTCTGTCCTCTTCCAAAGATACATCAGAATCTGATGGTCTGCTTGTGTATGAATCTGCTGATCCCTAAAAAGAAGAGCACATCATTAAGAAAAATTATATACTGCTTAGAAGAATCCAAGCCAAATTCACAAAACATTGCTCAAGTGTTTATTTCCTGAATTTTGTAATGTAGATTTTGTGTTTTATTTCTGATAGGAAATTGTACAGGATATAGCTAGAAATTTAAATACTTTTATAGATTTTTATTTTTCTGCAAAACGCAAAATTCCAAAGAAAATCTCTCTCTTTCTCAGAACTTGTGCAATATCTTAGTCTCTCTGATGGGCATGCATCATAAGGAAATCAGCACTGGGAACAGCAAACAACCTATTACAAGATTTAAATCCTGTTTGATAGCCTTAGATTAAAGATCAGCTCTTCGTCAAAGGTTACATCACATGAGATAGAATCAGATTATTATATAGCTCAGTTAAAATCTCTTCTCTGTGTAAATATATTACTGATATATAAATACTTTACTCAGTACCCAGCAGCACTCAGACAAAGAATTATTCAATGCATCATACCTAAACACAAATGTATGTGAATCAAGAAGCAAAAGTGACCAAATGCAAGAACATACTATTAAAGAAGTTATTTGACAATGGAACACATAAATCCAAATGCATCCTATGCAATATCACGAGATAAGGATTATATATAACCAGAAGGGGTATACATTGTCTGTAAGGAGAAGAAACAGGGTACACTGTACAGTAAGATGTCTAATTCAAGTCACCATTCAGGATGGGTGGCACAATCTAAAACTAGTAGTGTTTTTACACTCCCCTTCATAATAAACAATTTGACACTGAGGTCCTGATTCTGCAATTAGATTAGCACAAATGTACCTTCATGCCTGCACGGATCCAACTGTGGGATAGGGGCCCGATTTTGTAAGAAAGACAAAAGAATGTACAAAGCATTTGCAAATATTAGTAATCTAAAAACCAAAATAGACCCCAGATGCCTAGCAAGATTAGAGCTCAATTCTAAAAATGGTGCTAAAAAGGCATGTTACTTTTTTTGTAGTGACTTGATCCTGCAAAATGCTAAGCATGCTAAGCTCTAGGATTTTGTCATATAGTCTAGTAAATCTCGCATGGCAAGGATATGCACATGACAGTTCCATGTCCCAAACAGGAGGAGTGTTTATTTTTATACTTGTTTAGGTGAGTAATGCCTTTGCTACGAAACTTCCTTCCTCTTTCTGCACTTGATCCTGTGCCCAATGAAATTCCCAATCTCACACTGACTCCAGTGATTCAGAATCAGGTAGTATTTGGTTTGGCATTTGATTAATTTGTATTTAGTTTAATTTATTAGCACCCAGCATTAGCGGCAGTTAATTTTATTTCAGTTAGAGATTCTGCATTGTTATGACACACGGTGGGTAGCTTTGCACAATTACAAATCTTTGAGGTTCTGTATTACAAACTTGAATACAATGGCAATTAATACTTTAAATATCAGCACACAATATATAAAGTTTAGAGTACAAGACCATATGTAAATGGCATAATTTAGTCCCACTAACACATTTTTATATTTACATATTTTGTACATTTAGGAGTTCAGAAAAGCACAACACTAGGACCCTAATCGTACAAACAAAACTATCCTTGCATCCATGATAAAACCCATTCAAGTCAACGGGGCTGCACAAGAGTCTATCCATGCAGATCTCCATGCAGAAGCCGGATGTAGTACCATACAGTAACAATCAAAAGCCCCGTAGGAACTCCACATCACACTGTTTGTGACCATTGCTGTAAAATATTATAGAATTGTATAAGAGAGAAGCATTAATTAACTGGATTTTCTGTATATAGTGAAGTGTTGCCCAATAAGTACAGCAACGCATTTCTAAATGATCATATTTTCAGTAGCAAACCAAAAAAAATCATTTTCTCATCCAGGAAAGCCATTAACAATCTATTTTTGTCAAATGGATGACTATTCTGTCTCATTACAATTTTTAGAAGAGTTTTAAATTAACTCATGACTCAACCAATTCAGATGCAAGTACATTAAAAAAGCCTTTTAAAAACTGATCTTCACTGCTATGATAAATAGTATCCTATTTATTTTATGGTGATGTCATTTCAGTATATTTTCGTGTCTGAAGCTATTTAACAGCATAACTGTATTTGGCAGTGAGCTTAGACAAGTAAAATAAGTAGAAACTGAGGAGAAATCAACAGTAATTCTCAGAACTCTCATCATAAACTCCATTGAAGTACAGCAGCATTCAGTCAGGTATGCTCTGATGTAAGTATCAGACATACCCAAAGGAATATTCAAAGCTGTGAAATTTAAAGAAACATTATGATGAAGTTTTGAAACAAACTGATTATAACAACTTAGTTAGACAGGCTGTAGACCCAATATTTTAAGGACAGATATTGGTTAGACAGCTAGCTACTTAAGTTAAAAACAAAGCAACAATAGCGTAAAACATATCTGCATCTCTGTCTAGAAATCACAGCGCTTGTGCAGTGATCCTGTCTACTAAAGTAACACACGGGCTGATATTCAAAGGCAGACTCAGACTTTGTGCCTGCATTCTCACACCCACAATAACTGAAGCCACAAGTCTAAGAGAGCAAATAATTGTGGGCAAATAAATGTCCAGACATTTAAGTACCTGATTGCACATGCAAATCATATGGGTCATATTTTATGACAAAGATATTTGAGTATGTGATTGTCAGCAAAAAGTCAAGAAGTTGAGTTTGTAGTACTGCCAACCCCAAGGATTCCAAATCATGAGACTGGAATAAAAATCATGGAATTTTAAAAATTATATATTTGAGGGGTTGATTTGCCTTCTATTTTGAGCGTTTAGGCTTCCCATTTTGTAACCTCTCTCTCTGCATCTACAAGGATTAGAAACTTACTTTTGTTTAGATGAAAGCAGAGATTCTCATGTAATCATATGACTCCAGCAGCTGGGGCTTGAGGAGAAACATCAAATACAGCAAGATTCATAAACAATGTTGTGAGAATTGGCAACACTGCATCATACGCCTATTTTTGAAAACTAGAGCCAAAAAAAAGTACTTTGTGGTACTGATTCTCTGTAGCATCTTACTACTTTCCCTCCAGCTTCAGACCTTTCAAAGACCATATTACATTGTTTGGAGTATGGGCTGTTTCATGTAGACATAGTTAAGTTGCTATTCTCTCTACTGTCACAGCCACTTAGTTAATGTCTGTAAAACACTTGGAAGATGTGAAGCACTTGGAAGACGTGAATGCTCAATGACAGCAGAAAGGGAAAAAATATCACAGTATTCAGATATTCAATCAAAAGACATAATAAACATGTACAGTTTATGGTGGTAGGAACTGACTTCCTTCAGAGATGTTGGAGCCCTACACAGCATAATATAATGCAACAGGAATGCACCAGACCCTGGTAAGCCCATGGCTGAAGACAGGGTCAACACCACTCATCAGGAATGGCAGACATTGTTCATCATCCATGCCCTTTTCAACCATATGATTTTCCTTTTAATCTTTGCTTTATTGGAAAGTGGGTAAGAACAGAGTACAGTGCATGTCACGGAGATGACAAATCAACAGAGCACATGGGAGCCGAGCTGAGAATCTGTGGATGACGGTGTAGTGAATGTAGAAATACAGGGGTTAATACCTAGACAATCACATCCTATGGGGCTGATTTTACATAGCTCCATATGGATTGCCTGGTAACTTCATAAAACTAGTATACATGCGGGGGTCACAGTTTCCAGTGCTTGCAGTAGTATGCCATGCTAGGGCTGATTTGCACTTCTCTGGCAGCACAAAGCAGTCTTAAAGCCAACTTAACCATACCAACTGGTACCACGAGGCTGTTCTCAGTTGTTGCTCAATACTGGATGGTGGTTGGACAACAGAAGATAAGGGAGTGTTCAGTCACATTTATGACCCCACTCCACAAAGATGTGCCAAACACTAATTGGATAATCCCAGGAATACAAGTCAGGTGATGATGAATCAAAAGAAATGTCTTGAATGAGAAAATGCTTCACTACTATAGGGATGGGAGAGAAAAGTAGAGGCGCTAACCAAAGGCAAATAATAAAAATATGTATTCTTCAGCGTACTGTGTGCTCATGCCCAAAGTGGCTAATACTATATAGGGCAGAAACATGACCTAATAGTTAGTGACTGAGTCAAAAAAATAAAAAAATAGGCCTGACTCCCAGCCTTCTACTGCGACTCACTCTGAGTCAGATCATGCAATCTCACTCACATTGGGGAGCATTTACTCATGCAAGTGATCCCATTCATTTCAGCACCCCCACCTCCCTTGGTGTGCCTAATAAAATCACCCATGTCTTGCATCTCCATTCCCTTTGTATACCATACCCTTTTATCTTGTCTCTATTTATACTGGGATCTTCTGGGGACGGGGATTGTCCTGCACTTTATATTTGTACAGTACCCAGCATAATGGGGCTCCGAGTCTGATTATGGCTGCTGACACTACTATAATAAAAATGGTAAATAAATCAAATAATTATAATAATCTTCAAGGCCCAATCACCAGCTCAAAGAGCTTTAAACACCGCAAAAGAAAAAATATATAGTTTTTGTTTGTTTGGTGGGGGGTTCGTTTTGTTTTTTCACCCTCATGGGTGAGAGAGAATAACTGCCTACATGACCACAGAGTGAAAAGCAAATTATGTCAACATAAAGTGCTAGTACAGAGGAAAGAAGTTCAGAACTCTTGAAGCCATTGGTTTCTCTCTTTCTCTCTCTGGACCCCGACACTGCATCGAAGGACCCTTTAAATTTTGTTTTAATTTATACTAAATAGCCTCTGTCAGCCAGCAGGTTTTTTGGATGAATCAACTAGCTAGGTGTACAGCACATATCCATTATTTTACATGGCGAGGAGGCCTCAAAATTATTCCTTCTATTGTGAGCCCTGTGCGCAGATAATAAGGGAATATTTGCCTTTCTAAATACAAAGCAAAGAATACATAAATAAAAAGTGCCTTATTAGGGTTAATAAGCCTTGAGAGTCAACGCCAACAAACTACCCAGAATGTATATAATTTATGAATTACTCTGGTATACACTATGCAAGGAGCAGTTACCATAGGAACTGCCATATCACTTTGTTGTCTACCTCCCCTTGAGACCATGTAGGGTTGTCAGTCCTCCAGGACTGTCCTGGAGCCCTAGAAATTAAAGATTAATCTTTAATTAAAGATTATGTCAGGAATATGTCCAATTGGCAACTCTATGAGACACCCAACATCTTTGTGAAGATAAAACACACACCAACAGTTGTTGTGAACATTCCAGTGTTAACAATCTGAAAGGTTTCAACAGAGAGCTATATTCTCCCCTGGATTGTATGGCTCATTTCATATCTATTTGATAGCAGTTTAATTTCCTGCTTTTGTGGGTGAGCTCATTTTTCTTTTCATTAATTACCTTCCACCTCTACCCCCATACTGGATCAATTGTTATAGTTCATCTTTTCAAGATAGACAAAAAACACTGGGATTTGAAGTGATACCAAGGATGGTGAATTAAATAACGTTTCTGCAGTTACGGGTATGTAATCAGTGCCTCTCTGCTGAACATACATTCACACCTCTGGCTGGCTGGCACTCCCTCCACTGACCCCAAAGATTTTGGGGGTTGTATGCCCTGGTCTATTCACAGAGGCAGGGCCAGCTCTACTGTTTTTCCCACCCTAAGCAGCGCACCGAATTGCCGCTGCGGACTCGGGGGCAGTCCATGTACCGACAATTCAACAGCAGCTTCTGTCTTCAGCTGGAAGACAGAAGCTGTGCCGCCATGGACAGCTGAACATAGAAGCTGCCGCCGAATTGCCGCCGCCGCGGAAACGCGCGTGCCGCCCTAATAGCACACGGACTACCCCCGCCGTCCGCGGCAGCAATTCAGTGCGCTGTTGGGGGCAAAAAACACACGGACTGCCGCCCTTGCAAATTCCCGCCCCAAGCACCTGCTTGGAATGCTGGTCCCTGGAGCCAGCCCTGAATAGAATGTGGGGGAGATCATTGGGTTACCGTAAGCAATAGGAAGAAGACCATGCAGCCTTCTGACCTCTTATAGGAGACAGGAGAAGAATATTGTCTTTTAGCTCCCCGCTTCTAAAAGGAACAGAATAAAGATTACAGCTGTGCCAAGAATAAACTATTTCAAATTCAGAGTGCCACAAATATCACGCATAATCTCTCAATCCAGGAATAAACAGACATTGAGCAGACATCCCCACAGGAAACGGCGTCACCACTCACAATCTTTAATAAAAAGTACATGCTGCTTAAGAGGGAAGCCAACCTTTTTTTTTTTGTTTTTTTTTTTTTTTGTTTTTTTTTTACAGTCGCCAATGTGAAAGTAGCTATTGTCAGGAGTGACTTAGCAATAAGATCCCTGGTAAAAGAGAGCTCAACTCTGAAACCCCAAAGGGCTAAAATGCCAATACTTCCTTAAAAGGAAGTTTCAGGTAGCAGGCAATATATCTCCAGGCAGTTAATCATTCTGTGTGATCAGCTGGAGTCTTAATATGGTCAGAGGTCAGAGCCAAAAAAAATTCGGGACACTTTTAAATCATCAGTCCCTCCTGCATTGATGCTTTCTCTGCTCTTCCTCTGGAGTTCCTCCCCCAAAGAGAATTCTTAATCTACCTCTCTTAAATATTTCACCTCCAAGCAAACATCTAGAATCTCATGGCTGAGTTTCAGCCCCCATAAATTGTGGCAGACCCAGTTCCCAGAGTCCTGCCTTGATGCTGAATATAGTGGCTTCAAACAATTAAATGCAGCCTGATGCCACACAGACCATCAGATAATTACTATTTATTATTTGTATTGCGGATGCAGGCAGAACATGCAGTGCATTGCACAGCATGTCGGAAGACAAAGTCCTTGTCCCAGAATAGTACTTTCAAACGAACAGTAGCAATGACAGTACCCAGGAAGTGGCTAAGTAGAGACTGAGGCCTGGTCTACATTACGCGTTTAAATCTATTTAAAGAGCGTTAAATCGATTTAACGCTGTACCCGTCCACACTACAACGCCCTTTATATCGATATAAAGGGCTCTTTAAATCGATTTCTGTACTCC
>NC_133778.1:52670884-52697288 GCF_003597395.2 Chelonoidis abingdonii | reverse complement strand
GACGTTAGCCTCGGACCATGGACGCACAATGCCGAATTACTGTGCCTAGTGTGGCCGCATGAAATCGAATTTATACTATCAGTTTTATAAAACCGATTTTAGCTAATTTGATATTATCCCGTAGTGTAGACGTCGCCTGAGTCTACCCTCCTGGAGGTTCTTCACCTTCGTCACCGTCCACCTACATCTCTGACACTAACGAGAGACCTCTTTTCTCCTCCAAGAATTCCACCTTGGGGACGGTGGTGGAGTAGCGTTCCTGCCCCACATGGCTCTGAGAAGGAGAATGGGGGGAAGTGCACCTCGCCTAAATGACTGTCTGAGATTCAGAAATGGGTATAGGCTCAGCCCAGCCTGCTCCTCCAACCACCCATTCACACTACTGCATATCTGGCAGCAGCCAGAATCTCTCTTTCCCCTCCTAGGGTTCAGGCTCTGCCTTTGGGATGTGGGAAGGAATCCATATGCATTGTAAACACACTGAAGTTAATGGTGTTAAATCATAGCTGAAGTGGTCCCTGTATTAGGGTGAAATCTGACTGCTATAGCACCCCCCCAGAAGTCCAGGTGGCTTGTGTCCTCAGACCCATTCCCCAGCCATATGACCAGTTTTTGTGTTAAAAGTGCAGAGGGGGGGTCACTATGTTTAGGAGGAACTTAGAAAAGTGCAGAAAGGATCTGTGGATTCCAGACATCTCAGGACAATTTTTTAAGTCAGCAGGTTTATATATAGATATACGGGGAGAGATGTGACTTTGCACTCGACACTGGGTGCTGCTAAACCCCAGGGTTCCACTGACGTGATGCAGAGAGACTTCCAGTTCTTGAGTAGCCCTCAGTCTCTATAACTAAGCCCACAAAACTCACAGGCATCCAGCTTTTTGCTATGCAGAGTCCTTCTCTGGTGTGCTCTCCCTCCCTCAGCAGCATCCTCAATGCCCCCCACAGTGCTCCAAGGTTCCACACACATTTCCCCATTCTTCCCCCTCATTCTCATTTACCCTACACTATGAAGAGCTTTCTTCCAGACAAGGACCAGATGTGGCTTCCGAAAGCCTTAAGTCCTTGTACTGTGCCAAGTTCAATGGGAAGTCAATCTCTGATTGGGGTTCTTATGCACTACTGTAATATACATACCATTTCTCATCTTCAGTGACCTGGCAGACATTTCACAGGCATGCATCTGACCAAAACCCTGATAGTGGCACACCCAATGGGAGAGGACTCCCTAGTCCAAGACCTTTTATGACAGGGAATCCTGAGTGAGGACAGGCTGCAGGCATCCTCCCTTTACTCTCTCTCTCCTTAGGGTTAGAAGGGTTATTTCATTTCCTTGGGACTATCTGGTTGAAATTCCCAAAACAAAAGCCTCAGACTCAAGGAGCTGAATTCAAACCAAAAATTAATTAAGAACTGAGATGAGGATAAGAAAAATAATATTAAAACAAAAGAAACGGTATGCATAACACATCTAGTCCAACTGCAAACATTTCTTTTGAGTACACTAAGATTAACTACAGATACCCTATGTTTATATAAATAAGCAATTTTTCTCTCTGACTCTCATGAAAAGATTCTCAGTCTCTTTTGGCCAGGTAGCATCTCAAAGACACTTCTTATGAAGCCCATCAATGTTATACCATAAGCTGGTCTAGACAGTAAATGGAAGGCTTAGCAAAACCTAGCTGAAACTCACTGGGTTTGATTTGCAGAGCTAAACACAAACCCTTTTTTCCTCCCAGTTTCAGTTCATGTGGGTTCATTCTCGCTCTGTTTCTTGAATCAAACAGACCTTGAAGCTCAGAGCAAAAAACTCAGCCAAAACAAGAGAATTTTGCCTGATTTCCATCTAAAGCCATAAATGGGCCTAAATTCACTTCCAGCTTGGCCTGAGTTTACTCCAAGAGATTCATGGCTCAGATTTTGGGTAATGAAATGCTCAATCATTGGCTTGGTTTCATTAGGAAGTTATGGCATTGCTCCTGAATTAACTATACAGAAGAAGGGAGGAACTCAAAGTGAAGGTTCTACTAAAATTCTCCCTCTCTTAATCCAGTCTGAAGCCGAAGGAACAGGAGGAGATAACTGACACCAAATGTACTCTGTGTATCACGGAAGATCCTGTAGTGAAAACATCATGTAGTAGAGGGAGACACAAGAGAATCCCACTGCTGCAGTCAGTAATAGAATGAGGTTCATTTAAGGAACAAGTTCCAACCCCTCTCCCTTACTTTTTGTGCAGTCCTTTAATATAAGGAAAGGAGGAGAAGAAAAGGAAATATATTGGGCTAAATGTGCCATATTTGGTCCAGGAGTCATAGAATATCAGGGTTGGAAGGGACCTCAGGAGGTCATCTAGTCCAACCTGCTGCTCAAAGTAGGACCAATCCCCAGACAGATTGTTACCCCAGGTCCCTAAATGCCCCCCCTCAAGAACTGAACTCCTAACCCTGGGTTTAGCAGGCCAACGCTCAAACCACTGAGCTATCCCTCACCCCAAGTTTGTGAATTGAGGTGACTGTATGAGTTGGGTTCTTCCTGTTCAGTCCTTGTAAGAGTCACAATAAAATGGACACAACGTTTCCTCCAGTCTTTTGTTTTTTGCTGGTTATGTCACCAATAACAAATCAAAGTACTACAAAATATATAGTATGGTACAATCCTGCATGAGTTGGAGAGGAATTTTGCATGGGGAGAATTAGGTATTATTTGTTATTGGTATTATTGTAGCACCTAGGAACCCTAATCATGGACCAGGACCCCACTGTGCTAGGTGCTGTACAAACACAGACCATATCGATGATCCCTGCCCCTCAGAGTTGACAATCTAACCTAATACCTCTCAGTCTTTTCTGTATATAATTTCCATTAGAACTACAAATAGAAACTAACAGAGACCTGGTCTACACTACGAGTTTAAACCGATTTTAGCAGCATTAAACCGATTTAATGCGGTACCCGTCCACACTACAAGGCCCTTTATATCAATATAAAGGGCTCTTTAAATTGGTTTCCGTACTCCTCCCCAACGAGAGGAGTAGCGCTAAAATCAGTATTACCATATCGGATTAGGGTTAGTGTGGCCGCAAATCGATGGGTATTGGCCTCCGAGCGGTATCCCACAGTGCACCACTGTAACCGCTCTGGACAGCAATCTGAACTCGGATGCTGTGGCCATTTCCTGTTTGCCCAGCATGGAGCTCTGATCAGCACAGGTGGCAATGCAGTCCAAAATCCAAAAACAGCTTCAGCATGGACCGTACAGGAGATACTGGATCTGATCGCCGTATGGGGAGACAAATCTGTTCTATCAAAGCTCCGTTACAGAAGATGAAATGCCAAACCGTTTGAAAAAAAAATCTCCAGGCTACATAGTGCTGCGTGACAAGCGTAACGGGAAGCCAGAGACTCAAATGGATGCTCATGGAGGGAGGGAGGGGGTACTGAGGACTCCAGCTATCCCACAGTCCACCACAGCAGTCTTAAAGTATTTTGCGTTCTTGGTTAGCTCCCAATGCTGTAGAGGTCAACACACTGCGGGCGTGGTTCGGAATAGCTGTCAATTTACTCCCCCCCCACGTGAAAGAAAAGGGAAAGAAATCGTTTCTGATTCTTTCAATGTCACCCTATGTCTACTGAATGGTGGTGGTAGACGCGATGCTGCAGCAGTGAAGAGCAGGTATCCACTCCTCTCCCCTGCCCGGTGTGGCAGACGGTGCAGTAGGACTGATAGCCGTCCTTGTTAATCAACCCATGAGTCTGGTGGCTCCTGGGGTGGGCTCGGTGAGGCTGGCGGGGGCGCCTGGGTGAAAATAGGAATGATTCTCGGTCATTCCCAGTAGATGGTACAGAATGGCTGGTAACGGTCTTCATCATAGCAACTGGGGGTGAGCTCCATCAGCCCCCTCCCTTTCCCGTGTAAAGAAAAGATTCGTCCTGCCTGGACTGTCATGGCACTGGAAGGCTGCTCCCCCTCATTTTATCTCACTAACAAATCACTGTTTTTATTCCTGCATTCTTTATAACTTCATGACACAAATGGGGGGGACACTGCCATGGTAGCCCAGGAAGGTTGGGGAGGAGGGAAGCAATGGGTGGGGTGTTGCAGGGCCCCCTGTGAATGGCATGTAGCTCATCATTTCTGCGGATCTGACATGGAGCAGCTGTGCTCTCTGATACATTGGTTCTCTAGTACACTTGCTCCCTATTCTAGGCAGGACTGACTCTATTTTTAGAAACCATAAAGGAGGGATTGACTCAGGAGTCATTCCCAGTTTTGCTTTTGCGCCCCCAGCCAATCTCAGCCAGGGGCACCCATGATAGCAGTAGACAGTACAGAAAGGACAGAAACCGTCATCTCCTTGCCAATTTATGCTGGCAGCAGACGTACAGAAACGACTGATAAACATCTCTGCTATCATGCAAAGCAAATGAATGCTGCTGTGTAGCACTGGAGTATCGCCTCTGTCCGCGGCATCCAGTACACATATGTAACTGTAAAAAAAAAAAAAAAGGCTGAACGGGACTCCATGGTTGCCGTGCTATGGCGTCTGCCAGGGCAATCCAGGAAAAAACCGGTGAAATGATGTCACGCCATTGCTTCCCGGAGGAAGGAATGACTGACGACATATTACCAGAACCACCCGCGACAATGATTTTTTGCCCCATCAGCCACTGGTCTCAACCCAGAAATTCTAAGGTGGGAGGGAGACTGTGGGAACTATGGGATAGCTACGGAATAGCTACCCCAATGCAACGCTCCGGAAAATCGACGCTAGCTTTGGACCATGGACACACACCGCCGAATTCATGTGTTTAGTGTGCTGGTGCACTCAACTATTACAATCTGTTTTATAAAAGGATTATGTAAAATCAGATATCCCATAGTTTAGACGTACCCGATACTTTGGTTTTAGTTATCAGAGCACTGATAGGAAATACTAAACTTCCACACAGAAAGAAATTGAAATTTCATTCTACGCCAGTACACAAATTACAGAAAGAAGGCTGGATATTATGAGCTGCCTAGGGCTAAATTCAGTGCAAACTATCAGATGGCTTTCATTTTTGGGGGGACTTCCTATGCAAAAATCAGAAAACATTTCTTCCTATTGAATACAGCCATTCATGAATTAATCGGGCATACAAACACTTCTATTTCATGTGCAGCTGGTAATTCCTCCAGCTGTCAGTTAGCTTTACCAAAGGCTTGAATAATAAATATTGATATCATGGAATGGTTCTGCAGGGACATTATACGGTTACTGACTCGCAGGCATATGGTAGCTTTCTGTAATCATATAGGACCTACTTTTAAGCATCTTAAAGAAGCCAAATATTCTAACTTCAAAAAGTATTTGGTCTGAATAAGCATATTGGGAACAGGTCCATAGTAAACTATCCCTACTCTCAAAACTCACCATACCACACAAACTTCATTTTGCTGAGGGGAGAGTTCATTCTAAATGAGTAATATTTTAGCCCAATTAGTTTCATGATAATAAATTGGCAGTGCTTTCTGTTAGTTCTGCAGTAACAGTATCCTGCTCTAATACCTTTGGCCTCCTAACTCTGAGTTTACTTAGTCCAGTATGTGGTCACAACCTTGTAAATATAAAACACCTTTCAATTACCATCTGCTCACACTAACAAAGGAACATCACGTATTATCCTTCTTAGCCAGAAGAGGCAGTTTCTGACATTTCCTTACCTAGAGCTGGACAATGTAACCGCCTGTAGCTTGTCATTCTGCTGCTAAACTACACAAGCTGATATACTTTTATCACTCAACAGTTTCACCATCACATGACTGAGATGACAAACTGCATTACTGCCATCTAAGATAAAGATGTTCACTTCTGAGGCAAACATCGCCACAAAGTACTTATTCTTCCATCTCCTCTATTTGAATGACTGGAGTCTTAACCTGCAAAAGGAGGAATATACAAGAACCACAGAAATATTAACCCTTTAAAAACTAACAGCTAAGATAACGTATATCACATGCTCTTGACAGTAATTTCTTATTTCCTTTCATACTCACACATTTTCCCTCCTCTGTTTTAATGCTTATTACAATCCAGTATCATTGTTATATCACTGAACAATAATACTTTGGGCCAGATTGTGCCTTGAAGGCATTAACTTACTTGGAAGTTATGCAGAGCTGCATCACCCCAAGTATAGCTTTGTAATCATTTTCAGAGCTCTGGGGGATGAAGGGAAACTATACATCATACACCATTTATAGGCATACTCCACACTGTGCCTGGCCAACTCCTGGCCAGCCACAGGGAGGGAGTTTCTTACCTATTTCTTTCAGATAACATATGCCTCACTGATGTTTGGATGCAACAGGGTGGGGAAGGGGAGGGAGGAAGTGTTTTTATGCCCCTCCCATCCACTACCATCTGTGTGCACCTATGGAAGATCCATGCATAGCCTAGCTCCCAGTGCTGTGTTGTTACAGTGACCAGACAGCAAGTGTGAAAAACTGGGACAGAGGGTACGGGGTAATAGGCACCTATGATTTAGATAATGGCATAGAGAGTACACTTATAAAGCTTGCGGACAATACCAAGCTGGGAGGGGCTGCAAGTGCTTTGGAGGATAGGATTAAAATTCAAGATGACATGGACAAAGTGGAGAAATGAAGTAAATAGGATGAAATTCAGTAAGGACAAATACCAAGTACTTCATTTAGGAAGGAACAATCAGTTCCACACACAAAAAATGGGAAATGACTGCCTACGAAGGAGTACCGTGGAAAGGGATCTGGGGGACATAGGGGATCACAAGCTAAATACGAGTCAACAGTGTAACACTGTTGCAAAAAAAAAAAAAAAGCTAACAGCATTCTGGGATGTATTAGCAGGAGTGTTGTAAGCAAGACACGAGAAGTAATTCTTCTGCTCTACTCCATGCTGATTAGGCCTCAGCTGGAGTATTGTGTCCAGTTCTGGGCACCACATTTCAGGAAAGATGTGAATAAATTGGAGAAAGTCCAGAGAAGAGCAACCAAAATGATTAAAGATCTAGAAAACATGACCTATGGGACAAGCCTGAAAAAAATGGGTTCGTTTAGTCTGGAGAAGAGAAGACTGAGTGGAGACAGTTTTCAAGTACATAAAAGGTTGTTACAAGGTGGAGGGAACAAAAAAGTGTTCTTCTTAACCTCTGAGAATAGGACAAGAAGCAATGGGCTTAAATTGCAGCAAGGGAGGTTTAGGTGGGACATCATGAAAAACTTCTTGTCAAGGTGGTTAAGCACTGGAATAAATTGCCTAGGAAGGTCGTGGAATCTCCATCATTGGGGATTTTTAAGAGCAAGTTGGACAAACACCTGTCAGGGATGGTCTAGATAATTCTTAGTCCTGCCATGAGTGCAGGGGACTGGACTAGATGACCTCTCGAGGTCCCTTCCAGTCCTATGATAAGACAAAGACCCAAATATCAGGACAGTCCCTATAAAATCTGGACACCTGGGCACCCTATGTGCTGTACATAACAAAACCATTCTTTCTCTATAGAAGAAAATGCACTGTTATTTTTCTGAATATATTTCTTATACTTACAGGAAGCCTCACATTCTAGATACAGCATATCTCATGGTTTAATTCAATCTGAAAAGGCGTTAATCTATCTTTATAAAAATACTAAATACTCATCTTTCCAAAACAACGAAATTAGAAGAGAAGATCTTCCTCACAGGCCACTGTGGGGCTTAGCACTTCTAAGGAAGTCAGGCCCAAACCTCCATTAAACCCCAGATCTCAGTTATGTCTCTTAGCCACGTCACTAGCTGTATGCCACTGAAACGCCACTAGCTGTATCTTAACTACCCTGTTGACATTATGACTTGATGTGTAATAATGAAACAGCTTCTGCAATTGATTAAATGATTGACCCACCTTCAGTATTTTATCACAGCAGTCATTTATGGCTGTGTATACTGCAAAGCCTTAATTTATTAGCACTTAACTATACTCATGCCAACAGAAGGCATGAATAAAGTCCCCAACTCCTATATTTCCTATCCTAATCTGTAAAATGCAAACACACATAACAGACTGGAAAGTTTTCAGAAAACATATAGATATATGCATTTACTTGCCAGGAATTCATCAGTTAGGTGCAATTGGTACTTTCTGAATTAAAGAAGCTGAGCAAAAACTGGATAATTGGGTAAGTGGAACATTTGTGAAACAAGAAAGCATTGAGCTGAGTTTAGAAATGTGGATAAAAGAAAATCTCAGATATCTTTAACAATGTCACCTCTCATTTGTTTTTAAAAAATAAAAAGCATAGTACTTTAAGTGAGCAGCACATGCATGGGAGCACAGCAAGTGGTGAAGAAAAAAAAAGGCATCAAACACTGTCCAAAAAGAGCCAAGAGCCACTTGCAAAGAAAAATACAGAAGCTAAAAGAATAAAGGAAGCTAGGAGAAATCTAACATCGCTAGGCAAGAGAGGGTGTTATCAAGTGAGATGTGAAAGAAATCTCTCGAGACCCAGAGGGCAAGGAAAAAGAAACAAAGACCTCATTTGTTACAACTGCCAGTGTCTTGAGGCCTCAAAAGATCCTTCAAAGAATACTGAGAAGAAAGGATATGTGGTGATCTCTTGTTCTTTATAAAGCTGTGAGAAAGGCACTATTCAGGGACAGCTGGAACCATTTTAACAAAGTTTAACTTCCCTTTTTTTGTTCACTACATCAAGTTAAGGGAAAGATCATGTTCTGAGGGAGAGAGAATGAGAACTTTCAGGAAGGGAAAATGAAACCCTACTTTTCACTGAGTTTCAGATGAGCACACACTGTATTGAACATAAGTGACTGGCAGGCAAGCAGTTTTTACTGAAGAACCCAAGCACTAGCATTACAATAATATTTTGCACTTATGTAGCAGCTTTCATCCAAGGATCTTGATCAAAGCATTTTGACAAAATGAATTAAGCCACTGGACACCTCTGTGATATAGGCGAGTATGCCCATTTCAGATATGGATAAACTAAGAGACAGGAGGCCACCCAGGAAGTCAAAACAAGGAAGAAAGCACAGCAGTCTTGACTCTCAGACCCATTTTATCCACCAAACAACATCTCTTTCTTATACAAAGAGAATATAGAAGGGTTGCTACCCTTAGAATTTGTGTGGTCAACTCATGTATCTTATATCACATCATAACTATACATCCTTTTACATTGCTGCATCACCACAATGGTGTCTCACACGTCTGTGTCTGCAGGGAGAACACAGTGATCAGCGTTCCCTTCACTCATCACAGGACCACTCCCTGCTCCAGAGAAGGAAGCTCTGCACACAGCACAGTCAGCAGGGTAGGAGCTGTATGTCCCATGTGAAGAGAAAGCTGCATGGAGATCCCCTCCCTGTTAATGTGACAAGTCTCCAGACAACCCTAAGAAGGACAAGAGGGTTGTTGCCCTTGAGAGGGGAGGGAAAGAAAGAAGAGGGAAGGAGAGGAGAAATTCCTTGGGCTGCTGCCTGAAAGGTGACATCTATTCTGGCTCACACATCAAGAGAATTATTAAGTAAGTAAGTTCCAGCTGTTATTATTTACATATATAGGGTTGCACAAGGGTAAGAGTTCAGAGTTTGCCTTGCAGAATCTTTATTACTAGTGATGATGCGTTAGCAAAAAAGAACCCAGATTGATTCTCAGATCCCTGGTTTAGTTTCCAAAGCTTGCCCTTGTAAACTGAGCGCATTTATACAGTAATATGGAAATAACTGAGAAACAATTAAGACATGAAACTCCATGATGCATTTTTACAGAGTTACTTTTCAGACAGAGCTGTACTTTAATGAGTAGATAATTTCTACAAAGGACAAATACATAATCAACAGATATATTTGGAAACAAGTTTGCTTCCCCCCGCACATTGGCCAGCAAGCAGTTTTCCTGTTAGTCACTCATCTTCCTTTCAAACAACTGCAATGAAGAATTGGGCCTAATCCTGCAAGGTAGTGAATGCCCTCAGTTCCCACTAGGAATTCCCCTGGGAATTGAGGACATTCAGCATCTCACATGAAATCATCACCCAATAGGCTCAGCCCCCTAGCAAGTATCCATAATCTTGGCATTACTACTGAAAAATATGTACAGATATTTATAATCCTGTTCTCATGGCTATATACCATTTGAAGAAATAATGCTCCTTTCTTGTCTGAAAGGCTTGTTCATTGGGGATGCAATTCACCTCTGTGCAGACAGCTAACACCAGACCTTAGCATCCCACAAATCCCACCTAACAATAGGGTTTGAATGGTGTCTAGATCCTCTGCACAGGGGTGATTTCATCCTCTGTAAGACACCAATAATGGTTCGAGAGCCTACAGTGTTGTACAGTCAGGTTAGCTCACTTTGGCTATTCAGTAAAGTACAGGGTAGAATATTTTTTAGAAGAGAAGAGGATCAAAGAGATTTGGCTTGTGAAGATTCAGTAGGACGTTTTGAACAAACCCCAAACTTCTAGGGTTAGACCATTTAGCACTTGTTATGTATTAGCTCCCAGGGCAGCCAGCTAAGTTTAATGGACAGGACTAGGCAAACAGAAACCACTGAGGCACCTATATAGAGGGAGTGATATCACCATGCTACAGTGGCCAGAAAGGCCCACTGGTGTATGGGGGAGAAGTCACCCTGCATTAGCACTGCATAGAGAACCCCTGACAAGCACTAGAGAAGCAGATGTTTCAGAAGTGGGTCTGGAGCACACCTGCAGGGGGCAGAAGTGGCATTTTAGGCCACCATAGACAGCCCAAGAAGGACTAACGTAACTTTCAACCCAGTGGGGTGCACAGATTACACTGGTGGCCATTTCAGCCCCCAGAACAGCCTGGATTAGGGTGACCAGATAGCACGTGTGAAAAAATTGGGATAGCGAGTGGGGGGTAATAGGAGCCAAATATTGGGACTGTACCTATAAAATCAGGACATCTGGTCACCTTAGACTGGAATCAGGACAGCGCAAAGGTGGGTTAAAGACACCTTAGCCCTCAGTCTTTCTGGGCTGCGAGTTCTGTGCTGCCTCTTGGAGGGGCACCACAGACTGTCACCCATGATTTCCAACTCTACAATCCTTATTCATACGAGTAGGCCCAGTGAAGCCAATGGACGACCCCCATGAGGAAGGGCTGTAGGATCAGTCTTGTAAGTTACCATGTAGTTAACATTCTCCAGAGGTAACAAATACATCACAGCTGCTGCAATGTTAAATAGTCAGGCAAAACAGAGCTGCAGGGAGATAACAGCTTAGCAGGACCTTTTAATAAATCACAAAGTACTCAAATATTTTCTGTCCAAGAGACAACATGAACATGCCCTTGAAAGTCCAAACAAGACAAGGCTCAGCTCCCAACCAACTCATTTTTTTCCTGCATAACCAACACACACACACACACACCTGCATAACCATTTCGCATCAGCAGTAATTAATTTCTTCTACACGTTTGGTAATCTTATTAAGACAACTCATAAGGTGTCTCAGCAATTTGGAAATTACGAGGTGTTCAGAGCATGTTTTTTCTTTGTGAATACTAATTATTAGAAAATAGGGCAATTTTTCTAATATCTCTTTTCATCATCTCATTATTTTCCAACTTTACAATCCTTGTAGTTGTGTTTTCTTAATCCAACAGCCTTCAGTCCAACACACTGTGTTTTGCTTTTAAGTAAAGAAATGACTAAAAAAATATTCACTGCCAAAATACAATCATCGTCTTTTGAAATAATGCTGGCAAAAATTATTAAGAGATATACATGTGTTTTTATATTCAGTAGATATACATACATACTATGTCTATACGTATAAAAAGATATATACATATTCACATAGATGTTAATTAGAGTCTGCTGGGATATTTTAGTCTATTTAAGAATTTTCCTTTTTCTGATTGTTATCAAATTAATTTCAAAGGACTTTAAAATTGAGTTTTTAAAAACTGAAATGTCCTTTGAGAGGCTTATAATTTTGTGTACGAAGCACACTGGTTCACCTTTGACACGTTAGAGTCTGAAATGCTACTTTGACAAGACAAGACTTTGACTCTTCATTTTTCATTGTCACAAAACAGAATCCTGTACATAGAATACAAAAGTGAACAAAGTATATCAGAGCTGAATTACATCAGCGATGCTCTAGTTACTGGTCTATCAGTATTTTCATTATGTTGGTCCTAAAAAAGTGTTTGTAGGAATATAAGAGTTGCCATAATGGATCAGGGTATTGATCTAGCTAATCTAATATCCTGCCTCTGTTGATAATAAATACATTCGGAACACAAATACATAGGCACAAAAATGTACCTAATACTACTTGTGCAATGCTATACAAAGAGTAAAAATCCAGGCTGCTTCCAAACAGTGATCACCAGCTTCCACTGTATAATAAGAGACTAAACGCAGTCCTACACTAGAAGCGCTACATCGGTGCAGTTGCACCGATGCAGCTGTGCTGCTGTAGTGCGCCTGATGAAGTCACGCTATGCCAAAGGGAGAGCAAGCTCTCCTGTCATAATTACTCCACCTCCGCCAGAGGCGGAAGCTATGCCAGCGGGAGATGCTCTCCCGCTGACATAGCACCGGCATGGATAGTGCTTAAGTTGCTGTAACTTGCATTGCTCAGGTCTTTTTCACACTCCTGAGTGTCGCAAATTAGATTGCCTAGTCCTGCAAGTTAGATTGCCTAGTTAGATAGTGTAGTCCTGCCCTGATATACTAGTAGAGGCTTTGATTCAACAAAGCATTTAATCATGTGCTTAAATCAGTCACTGGGACAGCAAAGCACTTGAGAACATACTTAAGTCCTACTGACTGAGTTTTTCCATGAAATTTAAACACATTCTTGAGAACTCTGCTGAATCAGGCTCCTAGTGTGCATAGTTACACACATTAATAGTTATTTCTCCTCCTTTAAAAATCTGACAACAGCATGGACTTGAGATTCTATTCACTTTACACATAGCTACACAGAGGAGACATGACAAAGCAGCCCTCCTACAAAAGTACCAAGCAACAGTGCTGAGATTGCTGCTAAATCATTCAGCTCCAAGGGCCAGATCTAACCCATGATCTCCCCTGGTACCACGCCACATTGTTTGGAAGTTCTGGCCTGAACAAGATTTGAGGGCTTCTCAAGAAGTGCCTCTGGAGTATTGCTACCATGGAAATTTCACACTGTTAGAATCTGGCACAGGGAGAGGAAGAGAGTGGAAAGGAGTTAAGGGAATTCAGCTATCTGTATGAGACATTTACAGCAGAGAAAGGGGTGAGAATGTAAATATGAAAAATTGTTAGAGAAACTTCAACTTTTTTTTTTTAACAAAAAAAAGCAGAACAAAAATTTTAGAATAAGATCTTCCCACCAGTTGTAATGTACTAAGCACCCACTACTGGAGTTTCTAGGAGCCTACAATATATTCAGGCTCAGATTAAAGCTGGATAGATGCTTGAAGGGGGGTTATTAAATATTATTTTAACTTGAGATGGGCCTGAACCACAAAATTCTGACCTACATCCAAACTTTTTGATCTCAGTTTTTGGTTCAAATTGTAGCAGAGATGGGGACTAGCTGAAAAGTTTGGATTAGGATCTGGAGTCTCCCAAAGTTTAGAAATGTTCTGATCTGGGGGGTTTATTCAAACTGGTTACAGAGATGAGATTGAATCAAAACCCCAGTTCTGAATACTCAAACACTGCGACAGTCTAGATCTACTCCAAACTTCACAGCTGGGCCCCATCTGCCATCAAATATATTCAGAGTCCCAGTGGGGGAGAGGCATTTCGTCAATGATAAAAAATAGCAGACTAAAGCTTCAACAGTTTCAGATGCTATTGGATTTTTTTTTTTTAATTACTCTGACTTTTGAAAGCATTGTCTGATCTTTCCAGGGCTCAGGCGGAACTGCTACCATCGGGTTTTATGACAACTGATAGTAACTCATTAGCTAATAAAACAAATACACCTGTTATGCTAAATGACTTCCAGATTATTACCTGGAGCTCTTCCAGAAATGTGCACTGTGTCCCAACTAATATGCTCGGAAGTCAAGAGTGTTCCATAAGCCTTCAGAAAAAGGAAAGAAATATTGCACCCACACACACTATGTGCTCCCCAGATATGCCGCACAAAGTCTTTAGCCAGAACATCCTGACATCGCTTGGTGCATTTCTAAATAATTCTTTTAACCCCAATTGTTCTTTATTTCTTCAGAATATACTCCAAGATGTCTTTTGCAGCTAAATTTACAGTCCTGCAATAATCTGAGACCTCCTCTCACTGGTATCAGTGGGACAGACGTGGTGAGTAATATACTATGGTGTCTGCTATCAGACGTAAATACAATCTTCAGTGTATGTGTTTCATGATGCAGTGGGTCACATTATTCATTTTTTATGTTGTGGGTGTGCTTAGAAGACCCAGTCTGCAGAGTTTTAGGACCCCATTGGGCTAGGCACTGTACTGATCAGCCCCTGCTCCTAAGAATTATCAGTCTAGCTTTATGACAAAACAACAGGTGGATAAACAAACTGGGAAGAAGGTAATATTAAAGAAAGGTAGATCACTGGTCCAAGAAACAATTTAGACAACGCTACATGGAGTTTTCATTCATCCCAAACACAATCACTTTCACTTAGATTATGGATGGGAAACTCCATAATCTAAATTAAATTATTTTGGCTGTGGGTTAATGAAAACTCCATGTAGTCTAAATTATTTGTTGAAGCCAGTGATCCACCCTTCTCCTGATAAAGGAGGTGCTGTTGTCATCATGAACAGGTCTGACTACCAAAAGGAGGCCGCCAGACAACTCTCCAATACCAAATTCTACAGGCCATTTCCCTCAGATCCCACTGAGGAATACACTAAGGAACTGCACCATCTACTCAGGAAACCCCAACCTTGTGCCCCCCCCTAACACACACGGAACATAGCATACCTTAGAGCCCGACCAGGGTATTCTATCTACTACCAAGATCCAAACCGAAATCCTGGACGCCCTATCATCTCGGCATTGGCACTCACCTGAAGACGTCTGATATCGTGCTCTCTACTAGACCATGCCAGCACTCCAGCTATCTCGTGACACCACTGATTCCTGAGGAAACCTACAATGCATTGTCACCTCCCAGAAAACACCATCCTAGCCCCAGGATGTAGAGCTCTCTACACAAACATCCACACACAGATGATATAAGCCGTCAGGAACAGTCGCATGATGCCACGCACAACTGGCTGCTGAGCTCTGTGCTTTAACTCACACACAATCGCTTTCAAGTTTGATGACAATATATAATCTCCAGATCAGTGGCACTGCTATGGGCACTGCAGGCCCACAATACAATATTTTATGGCTGACCTGGAACAACCTTCCTCAGCTCTCGTCCACTCACACCCTTCTCTACCTAGCATACATTGATGACATCTTCATCTCTGGACCCATGGGAAGGGACTCTAGAAAAAGTCCACCACGTTTAACAACTTCCACCCAACCATCAACCAGCCTGGCCATCTACAGGAGGTCCACTTTCTAGACACCACGGTGCAAATAAGTGATGTGACATTAACACCACCTATATCGAAAACTAACCACGTATGCCTACTCAGCTCCAGCTTCATCCCGGCACATCCACGATCCATTGTCTACAGCCACAGATGAGGTACAACGCATCTGCTCTAACCCTCAGACAGAGACCAACACTACAAAATCCCCACAAATTCTCAAAACTACAATACTCCGCACGAGGAATAAAACAATCAACAGAGCCGTTGTACCAGAAGCCTCTACTGCAACAAACAACCAAGAAAGAAACAAGGACTCACTGGCATTCACATACAACCCCTCAGCTAAACCCTCCAAGCATCATCAGGATCTACAACCCATCCTGGACAAATGACCCAAACTTTCACAGGTCTTGGGTGGCAGCAATCTTGCCCAGTCAACCTGCCAACTGAAACGTATTCTCACCAGCAACTGCCTACTGTACACAATAGAACTACCTCAGTGACCAATCATGCAACAAACCTCGATGCCACTCTGCCACATATCTACACCAGCGACCATCACAGGACCTAACCCAGCTCATACATCACTGATTATTCACACCTGCACGATCCCCAATGTAATATATGCCATCAATGCAGCAATGCCTCTGCTATGTACATCGCCAGACTGGATCTCGGAAGATAATGACACAAAATCCGATAAGGATGGCAATAACAAAAACCTGTAGGAGAGCACTTCAACCTCCCTGTCCCGACTAAGCAGACCTTAAGGTGGGCCCTTCCTACTGCAGCAAAAAACTCAGACCCAGACTTCAAAGAGAACTGCTGAGCTTCATTATGCAAAATTTGACACCATCAGCTCTGGACTAAACAAAGACTGTGAATGGCTTGCCCAATTACAGAACCAGTTTCGTCTCTTGGTTTTCACACCTCTACTGCATGACAGGGCTCCCTTGATGACCTACCTCGTTTAGCTCTACCTGCTGCTAGCATATATATACTCTACCTGGAAATTTCCACTACTGCGTCTGAGAAGTGGTTTTCACCCTGAAAAGACGCTCCAAAATGTCTGTTAGTCTATAAGGTGCCACAGGATTCTCTGCTGCTTTTACAGATCCAGACTAACACGGCTACCCCTCTGATACTTGCCACCCTTCTCAAACTCCTCACTGACTTCCATTCTTCTTCCACATCTAGCTCCAATTCCTCATCCATATCTCCAAGGCTCGTCACTCCAATCCAATATCTCTGTCCATTTTCCCTGTTACATCCTCTCTTGCTCCCCTCACTCCGCTCAAGTTTCTCTCTTCTGATGGCTTCTTCACCTCCTTCACCTAATTTGACTGAGCCTTTTGGCATGCTTCCCTTTAGGCTGCAGCACTCTCTCTCACTGAGTGTACACCAAAGGGCCTCCCTCTTCTCCTTCAAAACACTCCTGAAGACCTCCCTGTCCAATGAAGCATTCAAGCTATAAGGTCCACACCCTGATCTGTGTTTTCTCAATTGTGCTTGCTTTGCCTTAGACTCAGGATAGAATGTTCATTATTTGTTTGGTCCCTTTGTAGAGCAATGTTTATTCTTTCACTGTGACCTGATTAACAATATACTTTCTTAAAGCCATAACAATCAGAACACTGAAGACTATATTTTCAAAGCTGGACACAGCAGCTGCACTCACAAAACCATGCCTTTGAGTTCATAGGAACACTGGCAAGCATATCTAGCAACTGCACACACAAGAATTTGTTAACATGGACAACTATGGAATTTGGACAGATAAAGGCTTGTTTTTATGCTGAAATTTGAGTTTTGCAGACATATTAGTAGATGATTAAAGTATCATTGGAAATTTGGTTTATGGCTGAATCACTCTCTCGGTGGTGTAAACTTTCATTTTTTTCTGGGGGGTTTAGTTGTCTATGGGTGAATTACAGCTGAAATACCAAACAATGCTTTGAACATTTGCTCTTTTCTTGGTTTGTCTTGTCTGGTTTCTGCAGCATAAAGTGAAGGCCAGGTCACCACAGTTTAGAGAACTCAGCCATATGTAACTACAAGAACAGCACTTCTGGAGTTCATCCATACTATTCAAGGACATACAACTGGAGCAGGGGATCCAATTATAACACAGCTGTCGACCCTTGGCCTATTTACAATTTGTAAGTGTAGGCTGGACTTTAACCCGGCTCTGTAATGCAGCTAACACCTTTGATGTCTCTTGGACAAGGTTCTATCTAAAGTGTGGCTGGACCCTAAATTTGCAGTTTTGGTTGATACTGTTTCACCACTTCACAAGGCTGGAGCTGTGTCGCTCCCATTGATGACAAAGGAAGTCTGAGTTTGGATTATGCTGTACATCTGATAGACATGTACAAGCATTTAGGGTAATGTTTTTTAAAGCACAGGAAGAATGGAATCTGGTTTTATTCAAGAGTAACGTTGAGCCTCATCCTTTCTTCTCCAAGTGTATGAGATTTGACAAATTTTTGTCTTCAGCTATAAACTAACTAAGGCTAGGTTTATGTAACAGAGGTCATGGAAGTCACCTAATGCCTGAGACATTCTCTGCTTCAGCCCCAGGGGCTGCAGGACTCTGGGGCCCTGGCAGGGTTCCAGCAACAGGTGACAGCAGCAACAAGTGACTCTGGGGCCCTCTGCAAAGTTCCAGCGACAGGTGACAGACTCCCGAGGGGGCTCTCCTCAGGATTCCAGCAATGGGCGACAATCTTGCATGGGAAGGGGGAATGCCTTGGGCGAGTGGCAGGGGTGTCCGATTTTCTCTTTGGGAAATATGGTCACCCTGCAGCTCCCAGCCAGCCCTGGGCAGAGGGGGGGAACCCCACAGCTCCCAGCCATCACAGTGGTGGGGGAAACCATGGAGCCACAACAGAAAAAGTCACAGACAGACCATGGCTTGCGTGAATTTTTGTTTATTGCCCATGACCTGTCCATGACTTTTCTTAAAAATAACCATGACAAAATCTTAGCCTTAGCTATAAAAGATTTGATTGGATTTTTAAACTCTGCAGTATTATCATTATCACTTGAACCCAGCAGCACCAGATTGTGGTGAAAACCTTGAGTTAAGCACTTGTCAAATAATTGGATTTAAAAAAAAAAACCTGATAGACTAACAGTTTTGTGTAGATTCTGAACACAGCATTTCCCATCAAATCGATAACAGAGACATTATGCTACTAAGTCTCGTGAATAGTGATGGGCAAAGGAAAGTTTGGTTTAGATAAGCCACAGATGTTATCTGAAATGTATTAGCCAGTTTCCACTCACCCTCCCCATTCCCTTTTCCAAACCCAACGACATTCTTCCCTTCCCCAACACAATCCTTCCCTTCTACCCAAACAGATCCTCAGCACACTGTCTCTATTCCTCTCTGTAAGCATAATCCCTTACGACAGATATAGCTTCTTCTCATCATTCTTTAGTCCCTTCTCTCTAGCTTGTTCTTTCTCGCCGGACAAGCTGTAGACATTCCCATTGGGTAAAATTCACTCCAGTGCAGAGGGCCAGCACAAGGCCTACGCACCACTTCAAGCCTCAAAACAGGGCTTACATGGGATTTAAGCAGCATCTGAGTCTTGAGGCAGCCCTCAGCACATGGCTGAATTTTATCCATTGTAAGGTAGAGAACCAGCTGGGAGTACATTGAATTTATCTATCTTTTAAAAAGAAGCTTTGGGTTTGCCAGGGGCAGGGAAGGGAGGGGTTGAGGCTTATTCCTACTTCTTATTCCATAAAAACTAGTTTACCCATATTTTGTTGTAAGAATCAATAATTGCAGGTGCACAGGAGTGAATTTCTCAACTCGTAATTGAAAAGCTATATCAACCTGAATTACAGGCATTTCACATTAAATGTAAATGAGCTATTCAGGCTCTTTGAAGCCTCTCATTTCCTTTACCAATCCTAGCTAAGGACAGCAAATTTTCTGGGAACATCATGAGGATTCCCTTGTATTACCTGTCACTGCAATGCTTTCAAGGGTACATGCAATATTCCTGTTGTGACAGAAACTTTACCATTCTATGCTCTATGGATCTGTGTTTTTTGCCTCAGAATACTACAAGGCTTATCAAGCCATTTGTGTTTCCTCCCCCCACCCACTCACTTTCCTCCATGGAGCAAAACTGGACCCTTTTCTGTTTATGAAAACTGTGTGTTTTTCATGTTTGCTCTTTTTTTAAAAAAGTGTATTCATTATAACTGACATTTTCAAATCAATAAAAATTACCCTAAAGCCATTTTTCACAATTTCACCCACCCCCCAAATTGTAGCTATTTTGAAATTTCTTGTTTTCTCCCCTCCACCTTTTCTGTTGGATTATGCCCCCATATCTGCTGCTGAGAAGCTAAGTAGTACACAGAGATGGAGGGTGCTCAGTAATGCAGTTTTACAGCTTATAGTTTTTTTCTGCAAGAAAGTTACATTTGAAATGAAAATTCAAACTGGGAGAAAGATTTAGAGCAAGGGTTGGCAATCTTTCAGCAGTGGTGTACCGAGTCTTCATTTATTCACTCTAATTTAAGGTTTTGCGTGCCACTAATTTTTTAGAAAGTCTCTTTCTATAAGTCTGTAATATATAACTAAGCTATTGTTGTATGTAAAGTAAATAAGGTTTTTAAAATGTTTAAGAAGCTTCATTTAAAATTAAATTAAAATGCAGAGCCCCCTGGACCACTGGCCAGGACCCAGGCAGTGTGAGTGCCACTGAAAATGAACTTGTGTGCCACCTTCAGCACATATGCCATACATTGCCTACCCCTGATTTAGAGTATGCTGCTTTGGAAAACAATACTCAAAGTATTTTATGAAACAAAAACTGAAAGTGTTTCATTGTTGATGTTTTTAACTGGTAAAAGACAAAATATACAGCTTGAACATGAGTCATAATTTGCATAAAATAAATATCAAAAGTTCAGAAAAACAAAAGCTTCAATAACGTTTTAAGGAGTCATTACTGGGTTACGCTACAGGAGTGCTGAGAAGTAACCTTAGCATCTACAGAAAGATAAATCAAATGAGATGAACTAACAAACAACAATATCACTGCTATACTATAACAATAGTGCTGATCCTGTCACTGAATTCACAAGTGCTTACAATGCTGCAGCCCTGCAACTGGCTCTAACTACTATAGCTCATACCCTATGCTGCTTCAACTCTGCTGTATTCCCTTATTGTGTCTATCTAACCCCTCATTCAATTTTTATGCAAGGAAATTAGGTGTACTGTCAAGAGTACACCAGTTCTGTTCATCTTTAATAAAAAGCTAGTAACTAGAATAGTCAAGGAAATGCCTCTCCCCCACCTCCTCTCACTCTCTCTTTTTTAAAATAGACTTTTGTCTTTAGCTGAGAGCTTCTGCTCCAAGACTCAGACAGCAGCAAGTGTTTATGGCTGTTCTAAAAACCTGCAAATAGAAACTGTCAGCACTTGTGGGTACCACTGAAATAAGAAAATTGATGAACAGTATCAGTGGTGCACCTTGGTTTGCATATTTCTGCTGGCTCCTTAAAAGAGTAGGGAAAGATAAAAAGGGGCAGACGTGGTAGACGCAGCTAAATTTATTTTCCTTAAGGACTGCATGTGATCATTTCAAGTTTACTTTTTGGATGATCTGTCACAACTCCTGGTTTATATTCAACAAGCAGACTGTAAAATGCCCTTGTTTTACTACATGGGAGTCCTAGTGGAAGGTAAGAATTCACAGATGCATCTTTTATATAAGTTCTGTGCACAGAAACAAGCCAGAATCTGACTGATTTTACGCTCTTCAGTTCACATGCAACAGACTCACTGAAGCGGAGTTGCTCAGCTGCAGCAAAACTGACACCCTGACCAAGATGATTGAACTTGGGGGAAGAGAAGTGATATGGAAATGTAATCCACCCAGATTTCACCATTGGGCCTCAGCTCGAAGTGTTGGGAAAAAATTCAAGCTCCAAACCACCTAGTCAACAAGAAGTGGATAGTTTTTTCTGCCCCCTCTTACCTGACATGGTGCTTTCAGGAGAGCTGGGAGAACATCTCTTTTCATTTAGTTTTTTGTAAAAACTAATTCTTAGTACAGCCTAATATACAAACCCAAATTTAATTCACATATTTTATTTTCTCATTTACAAAGCCACTATTTGTTGCTGAAGACTAGCCACACACCAAGCATGATTCTCCTCAGGCTTTGTGTTCAAAACAGTACAAATTAACACTGCTTTTGCAGGTTTATTTTACTCCCTGATCCAAGCCTCACAATCCTTGTTTTAAAAAGTATTACATCAACGATACACAACACTGGGGCCAAGATTTTTTTTTAAATGAATGTCTTCTTCTAAGGGGGCTGTTGTGGCCCTAGAACATTTGAGAATGCAGGTCACTTACCTAGATACCCAAACAGGGCCAGATTAAGGGGCAGGCGACACAGGCAACTGCCTGGGGTGCCAGGCTGAGGGGCCACCGAGCTTAGGGGGCTGTTTTTGTTGTTAGTGACAAAAAGGTTTGAAGTAAAATCTTTCAGATATTCCGTATGTGGATTCATTTTTCACTAATCTCCTAGAATGTTCTGATCCTTTGTAGAATCTCACGGAACCTTCCAGATTTTCTGAGAACTACATTTTCCCTGCCTTTATCTGCTTATATATGGCATGAATGAATACAGTTACAGATCCTACTGTGCAAATTTATCATCATATATGACAGGGATAAATCATGCATCCAAATCATGCGAAGTCATGAAATGGGCTACAAATGCAATAAAAAAAATGGTATTCAAAAGTTTAATAAATGAAGGGGTGAGGGAGAGCCAAAGACACCTCTTGCCTGGTGCATCATTTAATCTAGGACCAGCCCTGTTCCTTAAATATTACCTTAGAGGTCTAATTTTAGGCCCCCAGGTCTTAAATTCATCTTATCTTTCAAAAGGAGTTCGCCCCCATGTGATTGCTCACAAAGCCTGCGGGTGCCAAGAACAGGAATCATCGGGCCAGGGACGAGGGGTTTGCATTGCAGGAGGAGGTTTCAGGCTGGAGGGAGAGGGGAACAAGGGATTCAGATTGCAGGAGGGGGCTGAGGATTGAGGCAGGCGGTTGAGGTGCAGGAGGGGGTATGGGCCCCGGGGTGGGATCATGGGTTTGGGGTGCAGGAGGGGGCTCTGAGTTTGGGGGTGCTCAGGGCTGGGGCAGGGGATTGGGGCTCACGGTTGGGGTGTGGGATTACCTCAGGCGGCTCCTGGTCAGCAGCGCACTGGGGCTAAGGTGGCCTGGCTCCACACTGAGTCCCAGAAGCAGCCAGCAGCTCCAGGTCCTAACTGGGGGGGAAGGGGGGTCAGGAGGCTCCGCGCACTGCTCTCACCCGCAGACACTGCCCACTGGCTGTGGCAGAGTCACCACTACAAGGTTACCCTCCTGGCCATCATTTCTTTTGGTCACATTGTTTAGTATTAATGGACAGTTTTTTTACAAAAATGAATCTGAATAGCCCCTTCTGCTTCCCTGATCAATAATCCAAAAAACTGGCTGGCAGGATTTTCCTCAGACTTGAAAAAAAAAGGAAAAAGTCCTCCTTTAGACTGAGACCAAGAGGTCCAAGAAGACAATCTGAACACAGAAGGTTGAAATTCTCTAGGTTGTCTTAACTACAATAGAGAACTTTAATGATAATCTATACTAAATTATGTTCTGGGTGCCATAATATTGATATTTTGTGGGTGCATATGTTTTTCCTAATCTGAACAGTTACATTAAAAACAAAGACTCAAGAACAACCATCCAGAAAAAGATTTTCATTACTACAATTATTTTTTCTAGATCATCATATTTACTGGAACCACAGCCACACTAAGTAATGGGGAAGGGTCCAATCCACCTAGTTTAGAACATGCTGAACTTTTTAACAACTTGACATAAAACATTCACCAAATATGTGCAGGCAGTTGGGTGGCTTTCAGAATTATCCACTAGTTAGTAAAATATGACCGCAATCTCCTCCATTCCACTTTGAAACAAAAATGCAAAAAGTACTTAGAATTTTGTGAAGTGCCATACATCCCAGCTCTATACCAGGCCACTTGCTTTCACTGAAAGCAAGTTCCAAATAGCACACACTTTGTAATCCTTAACTGAAGAAACCTGGTAGGCAGCCAATTCCATTTGTTACATAGAGGACTGTAACTTTCTGCAATGACAAGTTATATTTAGGCAGCAATGACTTCCGAGAGCTGTCTGCTCTGCTTTTGCCCACCTCCTGTGGGTTTTTCTAAAGGCCTCACCAAGGCACAGAAACCAAAAATCAAAACAGACTTACACCTTCTAGGTAATTATAGGAAAATTACTTTGTTTAAGCCATTCACATTGTGTAGTAAAAGGTAAAGAGTTGTGACATGCTGTTACTTACTGTATTGTTGAAATGAATTTCATGCTGTTTAATTTCAGCCATGCCACCAATAGGCTTTTGGTGAAGTCAGTGTTGTGTGGAGAGGATACTGCATTTTTAATTGGCTGCCCTTTTCCTTCTACCAGCAACCAACTCTCAGAGGCTTAGAAATACTTGTTAGAGTCTGACTATGTAGTAATCATTTTGCCTTCTTCTCTTTAGAATTTTTTCTTCTCTCTGTTCTGGGAATCTTTTTTTCCCCCCCAACTGCTATGATCTCTCTTTATTATGGGTCTTTCACTGAGGTCCAATCTGCAATCAGATACATGTATGTAGTGCCCACTAAATTCAGTGGGAGTTTTTATTGCTGGAAGTGCCTAGGAGCCTTAGCCAGGTAGGGCCTCATTTTTCTATGCACTGTACAAACACACAATTCTTGACTGTAAACCCCTTGGGGCAGGGACCATTTCTGTTCTCTGTTTGCACAGCACCTAGCACAATGGGGTCCTAGGCATTAGAGTAATCCTCTTCTTCTTTTCATTGTGGACCATCTTTGAAGACAACGGGGGCAGTACAGCAACACCATTCCTTCCTGTCTCTGGCCTGTTCTCCATTAAGCCCATGGTCCTGCCCCTGCGTACGATGTCCTGCCATTTAGTTAATAGTCAGCCTCTAGGTTGGACTGACCTTGATTGTGGGTGCATTATTTTCTTTGGTATCCTATCATCTTTTTGTCTTCTGCATCATCGTAACCTTTTCAACTGTAGCTAATCCCATACTCTGATTTTACATCCTACTCTCCTACCTTCCTCATTTGTCTTAAAATCATTTCACTTTATGACTGCCATCTTTCAAAAAACAATTGTTATCTCTACCTTCTCCAGCCTTTTCATGTCTGTTTCACTTAACGCTGCTGCTTCCAGGCCACAGATTAATACTGTTAGTACCCTAGTTTGCCATGGTAACACAAACAATAATAATAAATAACAGTCCCTGCCCCAACGAGTTTATAATCAAAACAATTTACATGATGAGAACAGAATTTAAAAAAACGTGCGTCTCAGGCACTAAAACTATTGATGTAATATTAGAGTGCCAGTTTAAGATACTTATTGTTGTAACCAATCTGTGACCATTTGTACTTCATGGTTGTCGCTGTACTTCACACACTGGCCAGTTGGAACTTCAGAGTGACTAATATGAAAGAAATCAGAGCTTCCTACTACAAAAAACACACACACACTTTTCACCCATTCCATTAGTGGTCAAAAAAATCTCCATTAGCTATTGGAGCATACAGCCTATGACACTTAGTTAAGCAGTCGTGATTCTATCCTGCAGAGGGTAGAGATACATAAACATAATTTAATTGCCAAATGTATGCAATAACAAAACAGATAATTCTCTCTGGCTGAATTCAATAACACACGTTTATCATTATTCTGATATTAGTGCCAATATTAGTCACAAATCCAAATTAACTTGTGTTTTGAGAATGAATTATATTGTTCTCTTAATTCATTGGAAACATTAAGTTGAACATAAAAACAATGCCTGCTCCCCCTTCCCCCAAAAGCCATTCAAACAAACTTCTTTTACTGAAACCAGAGATAAGTGCAAACAAAATCTCAGGATCCAAACACCATTGAATTTTAGTGATGTTCAGAGGCAGATCCTAACTCTCACCAATCTCACCAAATTCAAAGCCTCAGCTCTAACCATGCTGATATCCTTGGTTTAGCTCTGCTCAAGATCTGAGTTTTGCAGAGTGTCTACCAGAATACCTAATATCCCTAATCTGTTCCTAAATTCCAGTACAACCTCTTGGTCTGAATAGTTTTCTATGTCTTTGCCTCAAATATTCTCAGGTATTCTCAGTTTGCAGACGATTATGGGAGGACATTCCAATTTCTCAAAATGCAACAAGGGCAGCTGATGGTAATTCAGAGGGTTCATAATCAGAAGCTGGAATCTCCTAAACTCATTCAAGGATATTAATGCATTTAAAGCTGTCTCTAGTATTATCTATCTCAGTACAGGGCCTTAGTGAAACCCATCTCTTCTATCATTCATCTGTCTCAAGAGACGGCCATTTTAATGCCTAGAAATTTACTCCAGGATCACTTAGAGATGGGGCTGGGCAGAGGGGAAAGGGTGGGGAGGAGGAAGTGCCTTTTATCTGTAATCAAAACATGTCAAGTTTAGTGATAATTAGAGTGATAAGTATAATTAACTTTAAAGTAACATACATCAGTAAGTGTCAACAGATAAACTGGTAGCCCAGGGATTTTTAATGCAAAATAATGATTTCTTATGGTAAGAGAAAAGACGGTTACTCACCTTTGTAACTGTTGTTCTTCGAGATGTGTTGCTCATATCCATTCCAGTAGGTGTGCGTGCACCGCGTGCACGTTCGTCGGAGACTTTTACCCTAGCAACACTCGGTGGGCCGGCAGGCCGCCCCCTGGAGTGGCGCTGCTATGGCGCCGGATATAT
>NC_133778.1:52587721-52667920 GCF_003597395.2 Chelonoidis abingdonii | reverse complement strand
AGTGATGACGATTTACCATGAAGTGAAGAAACCTTCAGTGCGGTGGGTAAATCGCGATATGGAAATATGCGTCCCTCATGTCGAGAGCAGCGTACCAATCTCCTGGATCCAGGGAAGGAATGATGTTCCCCAGGGACACCATGCGGAACCTGAGCTTCTTGATGAACTTGTTCAGAGCTCGCAGGTCTAGAATGGGCCGGAGACCCCCTTTCACTTTGGGGATTAGGAAGTATCTGGAATAGAACCCTCTGCCCTTTACTAACTCTGGAACCTCTTCTATGGCTCCCAGCGCAAGGAGCCTCAAAACTTCCTGCTGGAGGAGTTGCTCGTGAGAGGGGTCCCTGAAAAGGGACGAGGAGGGAGTGTGGGAAGGCGGGGTCGAAACAAATTGAAGACGGTAGCCACATTCCACTGTGTTGAGGACCCAGCGTTCCGATGTTAGCTGGGACCAGGCAGGGAAGAATGCAGCAAGGCAGTTGGCGAACTGAATGGGATCCTGGGAGGAAATTGGTACAGTGCTCTCGGGCGCACCTTCAAAAGTTTGGCTTTGGTCCCGCTGGTGGTTTGGTGGGACCCGAGTTGTTACCCCCTTGAGGGCCAGACTGGCGTCTACGAGAGGTTCAGCCTCTCCTCCTGGAAAAGTCCTGTCTCGGTCGAGGTGGGGGGTAGGGTCGCTGGGGTTGGGGTCGGAAGGACCGCCTCTGAGTCTGCGGCATGTGCATTCCCAGCGAACGCATGATCACGCGATTGTCCTTCAGACTTTGGAGGCGGGGTCTGTCTTCTGGGAGAACAAACCCTGACCGTCAAAGGGTAGGTCCTGTATCGTATATTGCAGTTCCGGTGATAGACCTGTCGCTTGCAGCCACGAAATGCGCCTCATAGCGACCCCAGAGGCGAGATTTCTAGCGGCCGAGTCAGCGGCGTCCAGCGAGGCCTGGAGGGAGGCCCTTGCAACCTTTTTCCCTTCCTCCAGGAGAGCCAAGAACTCTTGGCGGGAGTCCTGTGGGACAAGCTCTACGAATTTGCCCACCGCCTCCCAAGTGTTAAAATTGTATCTACTCAAGAGGGCTTGCTGATTCGCCACCCTGAGCTGGAGGCCTCCCGCAGAGTAGATTTTCCTGCCTAACAAGTCCATGCGCCTGTCCTCCCTCGATTTGGGCACAGGAGCTTGTTGGCCATGGCGCTCCCGTTCATTGACGGATTGGAACACCAACAAGCAAGGTGTACATAAAGGTATTCAGAACCTTTCGACGGGACCATATATTTGCGCTCAACCCCTCTGGCTGTAGGTGGTACCGATGCCGGGTTTTGCCAGATTGTATCTGCCCGAGCCTGTATGGAGCGGATAAAGGGGAGCGCCACCCTCATTGGGGCCTCTGTCGAGAGAATGCTGACTACTGGGTCATCCACCTCAGGAACCTCCTCCACGGGTAAGTTTATGTTGAGAGCCACGCGGCGGAGAAGGTCCTGGTGAGACCTAAGGTCGATTGGGGGCGGTCCAGATGTTGCCGTCCCCGCCACTGCCTCATCCGGGGAAGAGGAGGAAGAGACCCCAGGGACCAAAGGGTCTTGGAGAGACTCCTGGTCATGCGGGACGTCCTGGGGCTGCTCTTGCTGTTCCAAGCCCTGGGCAGGAGAGCGCTCAGTCCCCGCTGGAGAGGGTCTGCTCACCGTGGACTCCGGTGCCCTATGTTCGGAGGGGACGGAGTGCGGCGGCGGATGGTGGCCACCTTGGCCTTGATGATAAGACCACGGGGTCCAAAAGGGCCACGATGAGGACCTTGCTGGTTGTCCGACTCTCCGTATGATGCCGTCTCGGCATGGGAGGAGATCGACCGCTGACAAGATGGCCATGGAGGAGCGGAGACCGTGTGATGCAGGTCTCTGCAGCCACTGGAACCGTCCCTACGCGGTGCCGGGGAGCGGCACCGGGAGTCCTGACGGTGCCGAGAGCGCAACCGGGACCTACGACCAGCGCGGTGCTGGGAGGTCGACCGGCGCCGGGAGTCGCCGTGCCGAGATCGGCTGCGGAAAGTATGGTGCTGCGAGTGATGCCGAGATCTGGATCGGTGCTGGTAATGCCTGGACGGTGACCGGGATCTCGAGCGGTACCGCGAGTACGACTGGTACCTTGATGGGGAATGGTACCGGGACTGCGAGTGGAAGCGGGACCGGGATCGACAGTGAGACCGTGAGCGTCTCTGGGACCTGGATGGGGTCCTGGATCGGGACCTGGAACAACGAAGTTCCATGGTGCCGGGCGAACAAGGTTGTAGAAGGGCCGGCTTGCCTATAGACTGGGGGACCCGCACCGGCAGTGCCGGGGGTCGAGGCAGCTCAGGCTCCATTAGGGCGATCAGGTCTCGTGCTGTGGAGAGCGCCTCCGGGATGGAAGGCACGATGAGCTCAACTGCGGCATGTGCCAGGGAGCTGGTAGGCACCGGACTCGACGGCTCTTCCGAGGCCGGAATCAACGGTGCGGCGGACGTCGGTGCTGCAGCAGATGGTAGTGCCGGGCGGTCCGGTTTGGCTAAGCGCTCTGACTGCGGTGTGGATATAGCGGCCGCAGGAGGCTTGCGCTTCTTGCCCCAAGGCGAGAGCAAGCGGTGCCGGGCAGAAGCTGGTGCCGGAGATTGGTGACTCGACGTCTTTGCGGAAGGTGTGCGCTGCGGTGCCGCGGAGGTGCTTGGTCCCGGTGCCGCAGACGGTGCCGAGGATGGAGGAGTTAGCGCTGCCTCCATTAGTAACTGTTTCAGGCGAACGTCCCGCTCCTTTTTAGTTCGGGGCTTGAACGCCTTACAGATCCGGCACTTGTCTGTCAGATGAGATTCACCCAAGCACTTACGGCAGGAGTCGTGCGGGTCTCCTGTGGGCATCGGCCTATGACAGGCCGGCACGGTTTGAAGCCCGGTGATTGGCATGTGCCTGGTAACAGGAAGTAGGGAAGGGGCTAAACGCCAGATCCTCTCGACTATTCTACAAAGAACTAACTAATAAAAGATAACTAACTTACTAACATTGTAAAGTTCCAACTATTATACAAAATTCAAGTGAGAGAAACGAGTTGAATGTGCTAGGGAGGTGGAGAAACATTAGAACTGCGCTCTACAGTTCCAGACGACGCGAACCACTGGTGGTAAAAGTGATGACTGAGGAATCGGCGGTTTGCCGGCAGGGTATTATAATCCCGGCGTCCATAGCAACGCCACTCCAGGGGCACCTGCGGCGACCCCACGGATGGGTGTTATCGGGCTCAGGTAAAAAGTCTCCGACGACACAGATGCACGCAAGCGCGCGCACGACCTACTGGATTATGCATATGAGCAATCACTCCGTAAGAATGAACTGGAGCATATTGCAATCTTGACAAAAAAAAAATAAAAGATGATCATTGTATTATAGTAATGAACATACAGGAAAGGGTAATGTGATGAGTTGTCTATTCTCATACTATCCTAAATGTAGGGGTCCTAACCGGATACCAGGGACCTAAGTGAAAGGTCACAATAAAGCCGCAACAATGTGTCAGCAAATTGAGATATGGTCATCTAAACACATTCGTACATACACAACTGCATTGTTGAACACATCATTTTGGGGGAGGATGTCACACACAACATTTGCAAGGTGCCATGCTATTTGCAATGTACTCATAAAAGACCATTCAAGTTGGTCAGCAACACCTATGTCCAATTAAGGATTCCAACTTTAGTCACACCAAAGCCGAACACCATAGCCCAACCCCTTTCACCTGAGGCCCGCCCACTCACTACACTCCCCTCCCTCAGGGGCTCATTCTCCCCCACCTTACGTCACTTTCATTGACTGGGGCAGGGTTGGGGGGGGGGGTGAATGGCCTCTCAGCTGGGGATGCGGGACGTCAGAAGGTGGGGATCGGGAAATGATGGTTGGGTGCAGGTAAGGTGGCTCGCAGGCTGGGGTGTGGGGCTGAGTGGATCAGATGTGGAGGAGCTGTGTGTTGAGGCAGGGGGATGGGAGGAGGGTGACGTGGCTCTGGACTTGGGGTGCTGGCTCTGGGCTGGGTGCCCAGGATTGAGGGGTTGAGGCGTGTAGGGAGGGGCGCAGCTGCTGGGGGTGGCAAGGTTTCGAGTGCGGCGAAAGGGGGCTGGGCATGGAAGGTAGGGGGGTGAGTGCAGGTCCTAGGTGGGGTCCAGGGATGAAAGTTCTCGGGTGTGGGAGGGAGCTCGGGCTATGGCAGAGATGTGGGAGGGGGATGAGGGCTCTTGGGATGGTCTAGGAGGATGGGTTTCGAGATGCAGGAGGGGCCCAAGCTGGGGGATGGGCCGAGGGATACTTGGTGTGGGAGGGGCTGCATAGATTAGGCAGCGGGATTTGGAATGCAGGAGGAGATGAAGGTTCTTGGGACGAGGTGTTCAAGTTGATGGAAGGGATGTACTGGGATGGGGCAGTAGTTAGGGTTGGGGGGGGTGAGGGCTCTGGGCTGGGTTGCAGCACTTGGGGAGGGGGCCAGGTATGAAGCATGTGGGGCAGGAGGTTGCTCAGGTTTGGGGGGACGCAGGCGGCTGGAAGTGGATTGGGCTTAGGTTAGTGGTGTGGGCTTACATTCAGTGGCTGCCCGCTTGTGCGGCCGCATTTGGGGGGACTAGACCAGCGCCTATCCTGCCTGGCACCGCGGTGCTGCACAATCCCAGAAATCAGTCACGCAGTCGGGCCTAAGGTGCGGGGGGCCAGGACACTAACACACACTTAACTTGCAGGCATCCTTTACCCCCAGCTCCTATGACCAGCCCAGTAATGGTAGAGTGCAGAGCTGGTGCCTCAGGCAAAGGCAACGGGCTCCCCATCGTAAGGAGCGGACCGTGACCGCTTCTGGGGCTGTCAGGGTTCTCTTCCCCACTGTGAACTTTAGCATCCGAAAGGGGGACCTGCTGTTCCATTTAAGCTTAATCCTAGCTTAGATCTTATCACGCTTCCACGAACACCATATAATATACGTGTTGTGGTACACTCCCTGTCCCCCAAACACCTTCCCTGGGGAACCCCAAAGACCAAATCCCTTGGGTCAAAACAAAGGAAATGAACCATTTCCCCTCTCCTTTCTTCTCCCAGATTTTCCCCTCTACTGGGTCACACTTGGAGAGATCATGTGATTCAAACTTCCTTGAATCCAGAAACAGAGAGAAATTCACACTTCATCTCCTTCTCTCTCCCTCATCAGAACCTCTCGAGAACGGAGACAGTGATCCTCACACAGAGAGAAATTAACATTCCCTCCCCCTCTCCTCCCCCCCACCAATCCCTGCGGATCCAACCACCGTCCCTGGGGCCTCACACAAGAATTAAAAAACAATCCATCCAGGTTCTTAAAAGAAAAGCAGTTTAAGTTAAAGAAAGAAAAATAAGTCAAAAAGTTTAATACTGTAAAAATCAAGATGGAAAAATGCCTTACAGGGCTTCAGTCTTTAGAACTAGAGGAACTCCTCTCCCATCTCTACAGTACAAATACAGTACAGCAAACAGAGGTAAAATCCTATCCAGCAAAAACACACATTTGCAAATAAAGAAAACACATAAATCTAATCCACTTTCTGTCTATTACTTACTATCTGGAACCTGAGAGTCTGTTTCAGTAAGATTGGAGAAATCTGGTTACATGACTGGCTTCTCTTAATCCCAAGAGAGAACAGAGAACAAAGAAAAACAGCACAAAACAAAGACTTCCCTCCACCCAGATTTGAAAGTATCTTGTCTCCCGATTGGTTCTTTGGTCAAGTGTCAGCCAGGTTCACTGAGCTTGTTAACCCTTTACAGGTAAAAGAGACATTAACCTTTAACTATCTGTTTATGACAGGGGCGCAGCGTGGTGCCAGCCAGGACAGGTTGGAACAAGCGTGCGTTAACACTGCAGTACTGCCACCCAGACTTAATAGCCCAGCCAGTGGTTCTGACCAGAGCCGCCAGGGTCCTTTTTCTACTGGGTGTCTGATTGAAAACCGGACACCTGGTCACCTTAATGTCAATTCTGGAGTAAACCAAGGAAACATTCTTTCTCCTTTCTCCCTCTGTCACGAAACTGCAATCAGTTAATTCTAGGTTCTTACATGGAGTCCGCCGCCATTGGACCTCCAAAATTACGTGGCAGATCCTTGGGATTGATTCTTCTGCACCTGGAACAGTTTGGGGGAGGGAAAGGGAAAGGAGAGTAGAAAGTGAAGATAGGAGGGGGGCACCAGTCCAGGCCTGAGGCACAGCGTAGAACAGCCAAAGGTCTTCCATATGTAGTGACCAGGGGCAGCTCCAGGCCCTAGCACGCCAAGCGCGTGCTTGGGATGGCATGCCGCAGGGGGTGCTCTGCCAGTCGCCAGGAGGGTGGCAGGCAGGGTGCCTTCGGCGGCATGCCTGCGGAGGGTCCGCTGGTCCCACGGCTTCGGTGGACCTCCCGCAGGCGTGCCTGTGGAGGGTCCGCTAGTCCCGCGGCTCCACTGAAGCCACGGGACCAGTGGACCCTCCGCAGGCATGCCTACAGGAGGTCTACTGGAGCCATGGGACCAGCGACCAGCAGAGCGCCCCCCGTGGCATGACGCCATGCTTGGGGTGGCGAAATGTCTAGAACCACACGTGGTACTGACTGACTGGCCATTCCCCCTTTTCCTTGGCCATTACTCCTGTGCTAGATGCCAGAAGGGCATGGTATAGGAGAGTGGTGGGGAACTGGCAGCCCATCAGGGTAATCCACTGGTGGGCCATAAGACAGTTTGTTTACACTGACCGTCCTCAGACATGGCTCCCCACAGCTCCCAGTAGCCATGGTTCACCATTCCTGGCCAATGGGAGCTGTGGGAAGCAGCAGCCAGCATGTCCCTGCGGCCTGCGCCACTTCCCGCACCTCCCATTGGCCAGGAATGGCGAATTGTGGCCACTGGGCGCTGCAGGCGCCTGTGCAAATGTAAACAAACTGTCTGAGGGTCCACACATTGCCCACTACTGTTGAAAGAACTGGCATGCGGCCTTATGCCACATAAGAACACCCCAGTTTGGGGGGATTCCCCAACCAGTTAGTTGAGCTAGCCTCCCAGCTGCTTTCCACTGCCAGAGTGATGCAGAGGACCTGGAACAGGGCCAGGATCTGTCCCTATACAGGCTATAGATTGTAATATATACTTCATGAAAGCTCCATCAGTTCACTAGTGAGGCCCTATATTTATTCAGAAGCATACCAGTGTATACAAACAACAGACTACACAACTTTATAAGAACTGAGTATTATTACTTATGCAAAGAAACTTCCTTTGACAGGAGCAAACCATGCAGAAAACTTGAAAAGGGAAATATTTAAACTTTTAGTTTGGTCTAAAGTGTTTGTCATTATTTAGGAGGTTAAAAAATAAGAGTAAATAAGTTAAAAAAACACCATTGCACTGCAGTGTTCAGTTATCAATCCACACGAAATGAAAACTGAGAGAGAAGAGAAATGAAGAAGATGGTACAAAAGTATGGTCAGGCTACCTGGTGTCAAAAAATCCAAAGCAAAACTAAAAAGTGTTTCAAGACCAGTGACCAGAATGACTAGAATCATGGACAGCGGATTCCATACAGAGGTGCTGGAACTAGGGGTGCTGCTGCCACACCCCCTGGCTTGAGGTGGGTTCCATTATATACAGCCAGGGTGGATAAAAGTAAGTTGTTTTTTTTTTAAAGTATTTATTTATTTATTTATTATAAAATTCTTTTGGAGGAAAAAGCCTATCTAAAGATGGTTTTACTTAAGATACATTATAGCTCAAAGATATCTCATCACGGAACAGGGATTATACATTCTAATTTATGAGACTATATATTCATGTAATGTTTCAGAAAAAAGTTTTGTAAATGAGTTCCAACAGTTCATGGATTAGAGACCCAATCGTTCCAGGGGCTTCTGTATAGACTATTTAGGTTAATCTTTCTATCTACTCAATGGGACTCAGTGTGCTCAATCTAGAAGATACCATCAGAGATGCTTAGTTTTCCTGTTCTCAAACTGTGGATTTGTGTCCAGAGATAACATGCTTGTTAACAGCAAAAATGTTTTTAAATAAATAAATACTGTGTAGAGGTAAGAAATAACAGACCTCAACCCTATTGTCCCTCTGCAAATTTGAGTACACAGAGTCAATCCCTTACCTCTCTCTAAAAGTGAAAAGTTTTTAAAAGTTCAATGAATAGAAGATTGTTGGAGATCTGGACAAGGAGAAGAAGTCTGGAGATAAATGTGAGAAGGGAGGGACAGGCAGTAGAAACAAAAGTGAAATTGTTTGAGCAGCATATTCTAGAAGTCTTGAGGTCTTTCTGAGTGTAGCCTTCATTGATTTGAGATCTATCATACTATTCTCTCACTGGAAGGGAAAACCTATAATGGCAGAAAGCTGTAAAAGAGACCCAGTCTGGGAATAAGAACCATTCAAGAAATATATGTTTGCTGATGATGTTTTAAAGAAAGTCACACCAGTGAACTGGTGGAAGTCACTTAAGCACTTGGATTCAGAGACTGTTGAAGTGATAATCTCGCTTTTAATAGCAGTAGCTTCTTCTGCCAGTGTAGAAAGAATATTTTCTTCATTTGGAATAATTCATTGCAAACTGAGAAATCGTGTGGGACCTGAAAAAGCAGGGAGCTTGTTTTTCTTATCCAGATTATGAACAAATAAGAAAACGAAGGTGAAGACAACTGAGTTAGCTGCAGAAGCCAATATTTTAAGTGTCTCCTGTTGACCTGGCTGATATAGTTAGTTAAATGAAATGTTAAAAATAAATTAAATCATTTTAGTTAAAAACAATTTTAACAAAAACAAACCTAATTTTAAAAAACTTGAATGTTTAACTAAATTAAAGAATTCATATGCTTGTTTTGTTAAAATATGATGTGTTTGTTGTTGAAGAAAAAAATCCAGAATACATAACATTGTTGTTTTAATTAAATAAAACAATTTAAAATGTCTGTCTGGTGATGTTCTCCTCCTAATATTAACGATTAATCTGTTGAACTGGAGATAGTTCACCTCCCAATGACGTCATAAACATCTGTTTCAATTACCTTTAGTAAATGAAATAACAAAACAATCATTCATTTTCTGATATAGCTGTAAAACTAATCTGAAAAGTTTTCAAAATAAATCACTTTAAAAATGTATAGTGTGCACCTTCTTCTAAAAATAAAATCGACATCTATCTCTGAGTTGTGAAGAATATGTACTAAGATTATAACCACCACCAAGAATGCACTTTTACGTAGAAATCCATGATTAAATAGAATCTTCCTGACTAGTGATCTAAATCAAATCCACTCTGTATACAGTGCTTACAGTTTGGTTCAATGGTGCTCAGCACCCACACTATACAAATTGTTCCAGAACCCCTGATTCAATATGCAGCTTAAAGAGTAAGGAGTGGTTTTAAGTAATAAACACATTTGGAGGTAACCACATTGTAAAATTTGAATAAGTAAATAAATAGATAGCTATTCCATTCATACCCTTCCTGTCCTCCTCAGAGATACAGTTAGGCACCTACTACCCTGTTAGACTACAAAGCACCGTTGGGCTGGAAACCTGTACCAGTAGAAGGAGGTATGAAAGCCAATTTTTCCTCTTGTGGAATGAGCTCAATGAAAAACGCAGTTTGTTGTAAGGATTCTCCCCCACCCCACTCCCAGCAGTGATCCCTTGTTTTTCCACTAACCCAGGAATTAGAGATCACATTGCAGTTAGCAGGGCCCCTGTTTATCACAAAGGGATATTATGTAATGACAAAATACAGAAATATACAGGATTCATATATGACAGCAGCATATGAACACTGGGCTGGTGAAAGCAGTATCTCATGGACACTTCCAGGGCAATCTTGGGTTCATTTTTAAAAAGAGCATTTGAATTTATTTTAAAGTGAATTTACTGGTCATAAAAGGTACCACATTGACAACTCTCAAGAAATACGTCAATAGAGTCAATTTCCACAGTGTAATTACAGCTTCCCCATGATACTCTGCTGGTAAAGTTTGGAACTCAGATAGACTCATTAAATAAAATAGTTTGCAGATTGCGAAACTGAATGTGACTTTCCCAAGCCACACACATACAGTGGCCTAGCCAAGATTAGAAGTCAGGTCTCCTTTGGTCCCGACACCATACTTAAACCCCTAGATCATACCTCATCCTGATTTCTTTAATGGACCCAAATTCTCTCACCGGCTCCTTCAGAGCAAAATGTGATCACCACTTTGTAGAGATATGCTTATGCAAGATTGTGATTTGGAGACGCTCCCTCATAAGGGACTGTGTTGTGGGGGGGGAAATTTGGAGGTATACCCTGGAGGCTGGGGTTGGGAACTGGGTATGGCTGTGTGCAGCAGTTAACCAGAGATGCTCTCCAGTTTGTTTTCTTAAAATTTTAGTTCTCTCTCATTTACTGGTTTGTTATTTAATGAACCCCAAGATCATTACACGCTTGAATAACTTGCACAATCTCTGACTATATTTTCATTTCTTCTCTCTGTGGTCACCTCAAGATTGAGTAAGAGGATGAAAAAGCTTTACATTGTCCTCAGGAATAGAATTTGCAGCTATTCAATGTAGATTCTCCATTAATCCACATTCTTATCAAAATGCCATATGTCCCCTTATTGCTGGTATGACGACAACTTTTATAAATATTAGAATAAATCAGCTTGATGAACATCTCAACAATCAGCTGCATTCACAATTATTTGTGCCTGTATAATTTTGGATGCGCGCGCGCGCACACACTCACACACACACACACACACACACACACACGGAGGGGAAAATAAAAACACTTTTAAAAGAATTAAAAAAATAAAAACTCAATTTAAAAAAAAGGTTTCCAATAATGTAGTTATGGGGCAAACAACGTGAGGCTTGATTTTCAGGTGTGCTGAGTTCCCATCTCAGGCAGATGAACCCTCAGTTTATCCAGCATCTGGGATAAATTATTTTAATATCATAAGAAAAAGGATTTTTATACAGTAGATAAACATAGTAAAAACAACAAACATTGGCTAGGCAACTGACTAGTAAATTAGGACCTGTGGTTTGTGGAAGTAACAGGGATCTTAACAGGTAGATTTTTATTCCTTGCTGAACCTTAGTAATTGATCATAGAAGATTAGGATTGAAAGAGACCTCAGGAGGTCATCTAGTCCAACCTCCTGCTCAAAACAAGACCACCCCAACTATATCATCCCAGCCAGGGCTTTCTCAAGCCAGGCCATAAAAACTTCTAAGGATGGAGAGTCCATCACCTCCGTAGGTCACACATTCCAGTGCTTCACCATCCTCCTAGTTAAATAGTTTTTCCTAATATCCAAACCTAGACCTCCCACACTGCAACCTGAGACCATTGTTCCTTGTTCTGTGATCTGCCATCACTCAGAACAGCCTCACTCCATTCTCTTCAGAACCCCCTTTCAGGTAGTTGAAGACTGCTATCAAATCCTCCCTCACTCTTCTCTTCTGCAGACTAAATAAGCTTAGTTCCCTCAGCCTCTCCTTATAAGTCATGTGCCCCAGCCCCCTAATCAATCATTTTCGTTGCCTTCCGCTGGTCTCTCTCCAATTAAAAGAATATTGTTGATCATGTCTGGATTAGCTGATATGCCCCAAATATTTAAGTTAGTTTTACTGAGGATGCAACAAAGTAGAAGTTTGTTAGCTGAGGCCCCATACAAATGTGGACTGTGGATCATAGTGAACGATCAGCACCTCTCAGGAAGCACAGCTTGCAGGAGGGTGTGTGCGCAAAGGTTGTTTTAAGCCACTTTATCAACTCCTTAATTCCTTAAGTCAGGCTCCCATTGCAAGTTATAGAGGCCTCATGCACCACTCTACTAGCTCAGAACAGCTCTTTCCCCCTTGGCATACCATTGTGCCAGGGCTATAAAGTGGGCAGGAGAAATATCCTGCCAGCCCTACACTGATCAAGGTATCCTCTTAATACACACCAAGACTATTCCATGGAAACTGGTTCAGATGGATCAGGGCCACATGATCTGACAAATTCTTAAGTGAACATGTACATTTCTTTAAATTTTGAAAATATTTAATGCAGGGGTTTGATACACTGATTGTGTTCTTGCATTTCAGAGGATACACTGAACGAAAATTCTCCCTAAGACTCGGTGTACTTGCTTCCAGGGATTTGTTTGTTCCATTCTCTTGTGCTGTTTCATTCTATGCTGCACAAGGCCTGCTAGGTCCAATCCTGCTCCCACTGAAGTCATGCTTTGTTACTGATTTCAATGGGAGCATAATAGGACATAACTTAATGCCACAAGATTTCTGTGGTCTAAAATAATTCACTGAGAATCAAGTGCACTAGAGCAGCTGGCAGAGCAGAGAGGCTGGTATTCAAATCAGTTCCTTTTAATGCAGGTTGTTTTCATGCTATGATCCTTTTTTTAAAAAAAGGTACATGCACAGTATGCCAGCTCAGGAACTCATTCCCTGGCCGTGTTTGCTGAGAGTTACAGTGCTGAACTCTCCTGAGGGAACATGGTTGTTTAGCTGCAGTAGCTAGTGGGGGAGATGCTACTCTCCGCAGCACAAAATCTGCAGCAGAATTAAATTACTAAAGAGTTTTCCCTCAGTCCATTTTGCAAACCCTCTTGTGTGCTATTAACTCCATGAGATGGATGCGGCATTGCTGTATTTTCTTTTTAAACTAGCATTTCTTCCTGAGCTCGGCATCTTGCTCCCCAGGTTGGCAGCAGGTGGGGCACTGCAGAGACAGCAAACGCAGCTTGTAGGAGGGGCAAACAGAGGAGAAAGAAGGCTCATGCTACTCTCAAAAGAACCTCCACCAACCAAATACAGCAGCAGAATTGATGAGCCCCACAGAGAGCAGTAACCAGATCTCCTCAGCCTAAACGACAAGTTAGCATAGCTCTGAGTCTTTGATGATGCAAGATGGACAAGTGAAAAGCAGAGGAAATTTACCTCTCTCTAACCCTTATTTCTCTCCTCCTTACATAAATATAAGGGAATCAGGGGGTTGGACTAGATGACCTTCTGAGGTCTCTTCCAACCCTAATCTTCTATGAGTCTATATCTCAGTTAACACATGAATCAGAATGTCTTTTTGAGTAATTCACAATAAATAATGAAGTGTAGGTGGTAAATCCAGAGTGCCCCATGCACATCCAGAGCATTCATGCAAACCCAGACTATCTAGAGCACGCACATGTAACACCGACAGACCCTGGTCGTCGGCAGGCAGGATTGACCCTGGGACCTCTGGAGCTTAGTGCATAAGCCTGTCTACTGCATGAGCTAAAAGTCAACTGCCTGTTAACTACAGCTGCAGAACCGAGTTTTTCTTTCTTTCTCTCTCTTCTCCTCCCCTCATACGACCCCCCAAAAGGTGTGTGGGTTACACGTGGTCCATCTGGAGTTCACCTCTTCTTGTCCATTAAGCGTTTGCATATACCACTCTACTTACCCTGAGAGTCCCAGATAGTTACATGCCTCTTTTTCAATGAATATATTTTCAGTTTGGGGACAGGGAATTGCAGAATAAATCCACTATCCATGTAATTACAACAAGGGTTCAAGCTCCCATTTAAGAAGCTCTTTTGTGCCATTTTCACCTCTGTATTGTTTGATCACCAACTTTCTGGTCGTAATACAGCACACACAACTCCATCTCCCTATTCTGAAGTTCCAATGGATGAGGTTTTTGGAGTGGTGGAAAATACCCTCTAAAAGTTGTATACTGAGCAGCATCACTTGTCCCAGTCACCTAAACTGCCTAAAAAACTACCTGAGAGATCTGATTTTTATGCAAACAAGTGACAAAATCTTCAGTCTCCAGAAGCAGCAGTGCCACCCAAAAAGCTAATCTATGGGGCACTGCTAGTGCAGACTGGTAAGCTTCTTCCTGTCCAACAGGAGACCAGATAAAAGCAGCTGCTAAAAACAGAAAGGGAAAGAACAGTATTCAATTTGTTCCTCCTGGCAGCCTTAACTCATTTGCAACAGAGCTGGGTCTATCTTGGAACAAGGCTTCATAGCAGCAGCACCTTTATAATTCAGAGCAACATAGGCAGAGCATCAGGAAAGAGAGGGACTTGCTCAAAAGGGGAAAAGATCAAAATGGACAAGGAAAAATGGCTTGAAGGATCCCTGCAGATGGCAGTGTGTTCCCACCCAACCAGGGGAACATGTCTGATGATTTCCTTCCTAAAAGAGATTTGATGAAGGTATGTGGCACAGGAAAGCTAATTAATTCTCCCTCTGGTGCTGGGCACTAGCTTTTTTTTTTTTTTTGGGGGGGGGGGGTGGGGGGGTAAAGAATGCTTTCTAGCCAATACAGCAATAAGAGTTGTGCCAGGATGCATTACAAACAGAAGGAAGAATTAATAGCTGGAGTGAGTGGGACCTAGGACTTTTGGGGCTAGATTTTCACCTGGTGTAAATCAGTGTAGCTGCATTGAAATCTGAGGTCCATTTTTGGCTCCACCACTGCTTTCAGCTCTGACCTTAGCCGTCAGAGTTATGGAGCACATACAATTCTGTTAACTTCAATTAGAGTCACAAGGTGCTCAGCATCTCTGAAAAATCAGGCTGTGACTGACTTTGGGCACACATCTCTGTGTCTCGGCTTTCTGCAGAATAGTGCTTATACACTACCATACCTCCCAGTGATGTGAACATTCATTCATTCATTAATAGCAGTGCTTTATTACTCTCAAGTAATGAGTGCTATAAGTGCAAATTGTTATTGTAAAATATAATGCACAACTCTAATGTGTACAACTGAAGATACCTATGGTAGATTCTCATCTCCCTCTCAAAACAGTGGACTATTTTGGGACTACTAGGGCTCTTAAACCTTCCTCTCAAGCATCTGACAGTGGACAGTACCAGAGACAAAACACTGGATTAGGCAGACCACAGGCTGAAAAGCACTGAGATACAGTACACGTAGCATACATATTGAAAGATCACTTAAGCCACCAGTGGACTGCTATACCCACTGCTAGCGTGTGACATAGTAGTTGCGTAACAGAGCACTACAGCACTTGACACTACACTACTTAGGACAGAAAGTAAAAAAATATCATGTACAACTGAAGCTGGCAGTGAGAATTTTAGGCAGACAGAATACAATTTCCCGGTTTGGAATCTAATGGTATTAATATCCTACCCCTAGTCTAAAAAGGCGTCTTTAGAAAAAAAAAACTGTGAAGTTCCGATGCTGCTGTTTTGCAACGACAACAAAAAAAGTCTTGAGAAGATTTTAAGTAGAATAGGTTCAGATTCAGCTAGAGCAGAGTGAACCAGTCATGTCTTGTGGAAATCTTTGGGAAAAAATATCTGTTTGGAAATAAGTCTGCCCATATGTCAGATTTCCTCATTTGTATTTAACTTGTTAGATTATAAATTACCAAAGGATATTTTCACAACAAAAAGTCTAAGTTTCATGCAAAGTTCACTTGAGCCTGCTCCTCATCCTACCTGAAATTATAAAAAACAGTTACTTCCCCTACAGTCACTGTGGTTCTTTTGAGATGTTGTAGTCAGTGTGGGTCTCACTAGAGATATGCATGTATCTCATGCACCCGAGACTGGAGAGTTTTGGGGTTTTTTAAACGAGGGTGTCCATTGGGGCCACGCAGGCAGCCTATTCCCTCTAATGCTCCCATACGAGGGCATAAAGGGCAGAACATTAGCAACCCTCCCTCGGTTCCCTTGCAATTCAAAGCCCATGTTGCTGAGCACCCTGAAAATGGGGACAAAGGGAGGGTTGTGGATTTCATACTGACAGCAGCATATCAAAGAACCAGAGTTACTGTAGGGTCACCATTCTGTTTTGAGCATATATCCGTGTGGATCGCCGTGCAGATGACTGGCAAGCAGGATCCTCCCTGAACCGTGGGAGTTAGGCGTTTCAGCTGTATCAGTCAAAGAAAGATTGTAGTAATTCTCTCCCAAACTCGACATCCAACTTGGCTGCCATGACCAGGGCATAAAGCTTCAACAAAAGTTAACGGAACTGGATGGGGTAGCAATGGGTGACGATCTTGAATAGCCATCTGTCTAATGTCATGGCACACCACTCCTGGATGAATGAGGCAAGACAGCTTCTGAAGATTGTGCTTTCTAGCCTAGGTGTGATGTGGCTCTCAACCATCTCATCAAATCTATTGATGGAGCAGATGTGGAGGAAGACTTATGCCACCTGTTGTATCTCGGACACTTGGATTGTTACTGGATCACTCTGGTATGGTGGGATGGCGTCTGCTGTCTTGGCTGGGCAGAGGTTGGTACAGCTTACAGTCCAGAGCAGAGATGTAAATCCCCAGAGAGCACAGGGAAGCTCTTGAGTCCTTCAGTGAGTGAAGAGCGCTGCCTGTCCCTCCCTGAACAACTCTAAGTCTTCAAGGGGCAAGTCCTCTATCATAGCACTGTACCCCTCTCAAGACGCCCAATGCTTGGAGCCACAGTGCCTATCCCATGATCACCATGGTGACCACAGAACTGACACTGGTGTTCAAGGTGTTCTTCACTGCCTGCAAGGCCGTCTTGCCCACCAGTTGGCCTTCCTTAATTAAGTCTTTAAGCTTCTTTCTGCTGTTATGATGCAGCTTCATGAAGAAGGGTGTCACCTTTTCCCATAGTCATACTTGGCCAGCAAGGTCTGGCAGTTAGCCATACACAACTGCAACGAAGCTGAGGGTTACAACTTCTTCCCAAACAGCAAGAGAGTAATTTGGGGTGCTTGTCCCTGAGTGTGCTTTTACTTGACATCAACTTCTTACACCGCTGACATGGCTATGGAGTCTGGTTTGGAGTGAGTGTAGATGTACTCAAATCCCATATGGAGAAGCGAGTCTCTCTTTTTGTCTCATTTTGTTGTTGGTGTTACTCTGGTTCATGTCTGCCAAAGGGCTTTGGCCAGCTTGAGTAGTCTCATTAATGGAGGGGGTGATCCTGGCTAGACCAGAAGCTGACAGGATGTCAAACAGCTTATGGGATCTCTTTGATATGACCAACGTCTTGCTCTCCAGAATCTCAGCAATCCTCACAAGGAGCTCCTGAATGCTTTAAAGTCACCAAGTGTCGAGGCTATCACCTCAACCAGCACCAAAGAGGAAAGAGATTTTGGTAGCGAAACGTGGCATTGATGTTGTTCTGCCTTTGGATCTGGCTCTTCCTGATATTTAGGCGTTGGTGGCCTGACCAGCGTTGCTCCCAGGGAGACATCTCTTCCTTTTCCTCGATGATGCAGATACACTTCTGAGTGCCTGCAGTAGCGGATCCCAGTATCCCCAAAAGGGCAACATCCCCATGCAACAGGAGGATGCTCATTTTGCTGGGGAATGGCCAGTCCAGTGCAAGCACTGACAGGTCAGTGGAGACAAAAGTCTGTAGAAGCTTGTAGGTCTTTGGTAGTGTCAGTCTTCAGGAGAGAGGGTTCTCTGCTTGATGTTGCAGAGAACGGATATACCAATGATGGTAAGGAAGAGTAAACCTCTTCCATGGGCAGCACTGATGTGAAAGTACTGTTGGTACCAGAGTCCGTATCGTTGCCGGTAAGCACCTCGGTACCAACAGTGGATCTGATTCTACCCTGAGCTTGGGGGTCGGTGCTAAAGGCATCATTGAAGATGGGACTGGCACCAATGAAGTCTGCTGCATCACAGGCTGTGTCTTCTTCCTCAGCTCTTAACGCACTGTGGATCCTCGTGACTTTTCTCTGAAGGCTTTGCTGGGTCTATCCTTATGCAAGGACATTGTGATCCTTCTTCAGCTTTGGTGTTCAGAGTGGCCCCAGTCGGTGCCCAACTTTGACAATGGAGGTACTGGTGCCAGCTTCAACACTGATATATGGCTTCGGTGCCAGGGGTGTTGGCGCCAAATCTTTTCCTTGGTAAAGTCTTCCCCATGCAGTTCTGAAGCATTACCTGTTTTCTCCACAGGGCACTGGATGATGCTGGATTGTCCACTAGTAGGATTTTGGGGCTTGTTTCCTCAGGGTCTGAGGAGCCCTTCATGGATTGCTCCAGAAGACAGCCTTTCAGCCTCACATCTTGGGCATTCTAGCAGAGAAAGACAAGTATACTGAGCATCTGCTCAGAATAAGTGAATCCCCCAGGCAGAAGCAGTACCTAGTACTGTCATCTTTCAGGGGTATTAGTCCATTACAAGATGGACAGGGCTTGAAGCCCATAAGTTTTGAGTCCACCAGGTTAAGGAGCCCTATAAGTAGGGTTTGACCAAGTAGAGTTTGGTCCACGGTAGGATTAGTTCGCAACTGTCAAAGATAACAAATCAGAAGTAGTTCTGAAGACTTTAACAGATTCTGAAGAAGCCTAGCCTGACCTAAGAACCAGCAAGTCAGACATGCTTCAGGTTCTATTTTGCTGCCACAGGCAGTTAAGAGGGAATCAAGACAGGGTCACATCTGTCCCACCCATTATGCCCTTCTATGGGATCACAAGGGGCACATGATGCATGTGTGGCGCGACAGACACTGTTCAAAAAAAACTTCTGGTCTGTGGGATACACAGCTACACATACTTGAAGAATCTGATCTTTGTGACACAATCAACTCCACAGCAAATAATTGTGATGTCATGCACAGAGGACTGGAATCTAGTGGGAAGAGGCAAGAGGAACAAGTGAGCTAAGCAACAAAGATGCTGTTTTCATGCAAATATCCTTGTATGCAACAAGGAAAAAGATACAGAAGAAATATATGCAGCATTGGCAGAACTGTCTCAAAATAGAATTGTTTGCAAAGTTTTTCATGAGGTGTTAGAGCTTTAGAATATGCACTTCACAATTTCAGTGCAGAGCCAGATGACAGGGAATATTTTTTCTGTGTCGCTGAGAAAATCACTTCCTATATGTGAAGCAGCATGAACTTACACAACTGTAACTTATATAGCTTTTGTACAGTTTGAGCTGTCCAGAGAAAAAGGGTCTCCACAACCCCCTTCTTTTTACATGAATTTTAATGCTCGCAAGAGCTGATAGACTGACAGCCCTGAAGCCAAAAAGGGGATCTGTAGTCCATTACCATTCCCTGAGCTATTCATTTCCTGAAAAAGAACCTGAAGTGTATTCCGACAAAACTGGCCTATGCTGAGTGTGCAGCTGCAGAGAGCTCTGTGCTTTGGGTAGGAATACTCAGCCACTCTTCACTTCCTCCAAGTCTGTGTACTAGATGGGTGAAAGACTGGAGGATACATGTGTAAGCATCCCAGTCAGAACCAAAGGCAATGCATGAGTGAAATACTAGAAAGTGGGGAAGGAGGAGTAGCAGCCCAGAGTGGTCAAAAATGATACCAGGCAGACTGAGCCCAAAAGAAAAAAAATACACTCTTGCTTCAAGAGGCCTTCCCCAAAGCCTGAGTTGCAGGAAGAGGCTAGCCATATGGAAGAGGCATTGTTCCAGACCTCAGCATAGAGGAAGCTGGGCCCCAAGAATATCACTTCAAGTGGTGTTGAAAGGGCCCAAGTAAATCTTGGCAGGAGAAGAATGAGGTAGGAACTTGAATCCAGAGAAGGAAGTGAGCTGGGATGCAGGAGCCAAAGGCCAGAATGGGGAGGGTGGAAGGCCAGTCAGAGGGTGGCTAGGAGAAAGGTCACGCTGGCCTAGCTGTATTTGGTGGGAGGAAGGGCATATCAAATGGGAAATCCCTGTGACAGGCATGCAAACCAGATCCCCATGCTGTCCAAACACTCCTTCACAGACAAATGCTCCTCATGGCTTCTCTTCCCAGTTGAGGAAACCCTGCCTGATCCCCAGCAGCAAAGGGTCTTCCATCCTGCAAAACCTGTGACTACCTTTGCTTTCTGAACAGGACCCAGACAGAAGAAATGATGTCACTGTCACACATGCTGCAACTGGAAGCAGTGGAGCAAAAGAAAGGAAAGTCCAGCGTCAGCAAATGTGTGTGAAGTGCTTGCTGAAGAGTGCAAGACTGAATGAGGTGCTCAATGAACAGTCAGCCCAGTGTAGTCCTGTGTTTGGGTCTCTGGGGCAGTGATGATACAGCTCAGCTCTCTGACAACCTGAGCTCATCAGAACACGTCACCTGATGTGCAGAAGTTTGTAGAGCACTGTGGCTAAATCTAAGGAAAGGTTGCTCATTCTTCTGTGACACTTCCCTTAATTTATTAAGTGAAAGTGAGAAAAATCTCCCTGTAGGCCGGGCCATAAAACAGTTTTAAGTTTTATTTTTTATATATAACTATAGCATAGCCAATGCAGTGAACAGCTGTGCCTCCCTACCTAGCAAACATGAGCATGGGTTGTTGTAGCTAACTCCAACAGTCCACTCTGGAGAGGGAAGGAAGGAATGAACAGACAATGGAAATGGGATACTGCAAAAGCAAGAGAGGCTCTGAGTGGACCCCAGCGATAGGAGTATGAGGCACAGTGCCAATGGAGTCTATTCAGGGCCAAAATGAAATTTGCAAACAAAAATTCAACTCTACCTGTGATCGCCAAACTCAGACCTTCAACATCCAGACAGCTAAATGAGTTTTCAAAGTTAACTGCTGGAGTCTGAATGACCATGAACTGTCATCCAGTTTGTCCTAGTTGCAGAATAATCTGCATTTGTACAAGACGCTGATTTTCAAACAAGTCTCTACTATCTATGTAAATGCATATTCAGTGGCGAAACATCTAACAGCTCAACATCTTACAGCCAGAGCATGTTTTAGGGAGATAGGGAAGAGAGTCAAGACATCAACTGCATCTTGGGTTAAGCTTTTCCCCCTTGTTCTTTGAGCATGTCATTTATTATTACTGTGTTGTTTTCCTTTGGCATACAGAGTCACATTCCCCTCAAGTGGCTTTGGGTTCATGCATCCAGGGGCAAAACTTCCCTAAAAGTTTTATAGTTTTTTTAATACAATCTATGTTTCACAAATACAACTAGAGGCTTGATCCTGAAACTGGATCTATGCAGGAGGGTCCTTGCACCCATGTGAGGCCCTAATATTTCAGTGGGATCCCAGGCGGGTTCAAGAACCAGTGAGGAGCTGTCCCAGTCACCCTGGCATCTTGTCCTCCTGCAGGAAGGTTTTGCTAGTTTTCTCCAATTATACATCTTAAATCTGCCCCTACCCCATTTTAACCAGCTAGGGCAATGTACCATCTCACTTTTTGTTGATCACATCTCTCCCAATAACTCCAAAATCCCCGTAAAAGAGAGTGGCTAAAATTCAGAGAAGATGGCCCATTTATCCCATTCTAATACAACCTTCCTCACACTACAGCATCCATCAATTTTATCTGCGAAGTAGACGGGAAATTCTTCAAAGTGAAGGGAGGAGTTATTTGTAACTGGATGGAGAGAGCCTGCATTAGCCAGGCTTTCAACCACAGGAACAGTTCTGCTGGATAATATACTGGAGAAGGAAATTTTCCTCACAGCCACGGCATAAGGCTGCAAAAATTCTTACACCACAAAGTAACCATGAAAACGGGTTCACCATGTTTCAGTCCTTGGCTGGAATTTTTGGACGGGCTGTAGGAAGTCAGGCATCCAAAAACACTGAAAATCAATGGGAGTTGGGCACCCAACTCCCTTTGGTCCCTTTGAAAATCCCAGACTTTATAAGGTGGCTCTTTGGTGTGAAATATGCACAAGTCCATTGGGCTGGATGCAATTCAGCCAAGGGTGCTGAGGGAGTTGGCTGATGTGACTGCAGAGCCATTGGCCATTATCTTCGAAAACTCGTCACGATCGGGGGAAGTCCCGGACGATTGGAAATAGGCAAATATAGGGCCCATTTTTTAAAAAAGGGAAGAAGGAGAATCTGGACTGAACTGAACTACAGGCCAGTCAGCCTCACCTCAGTCCCTCAAAAAATCATGGAACACGTTCTCAAGGAATCCATTTTGAAGTACTTGGAGGAGAAGAAGGTGATCAGGAACAGTCAACATGGCTTCACCAAGGGCAAGTCATACCTGACCAACCTGATTGTCTTCTATGAGGAGATAACTGGCTCTGTGGATATGGGGAAAAGCAGTGGACATTATATATCTTGACTTTAACAAAGCTTTTGATACAGTATTCTTGCCAGCAAGTTAAAGAAGTATGGATTGGATGAATGGACTATAAGGTGGATAGAAAGCTGGCTAGATCGTTGGGCTCAACGGGTTGTGATCAATGGCTCAATGTCTAGTTGGCAGCTAGTATCAAGCAGAGTGTCCCAGGGGTCAGTCCTGGGGCCAGTTTTGTTCAGCATCTTCATTAATGATATGGATGACAGGATGGATTACACCCTCAGCAAGTTCACAGATGACACTAAACTGGAGGGAGAGGTAGATAAGCTGGAGGATAGGGATAGGGTCCAGAGTGATCTACACAATTTGGAGGATTGGGTCAAAAGAAATCTGATAAGCTTCAACAAGGACAAGTGCAGAGTCCTGCACTTAGGATGGAATAATCCCATGCACTGCTACAGGCTGGGGACCAACTGGCTAAGCAGCAGTTCTGCAGAAAAGTACCTGGGGATTATGGTAGACGACAAGCTGGATATGAGTCAACAGTGTGCCCTTATTGCCAAGAAGACTAATGGCATATTGGGCTGCATTAGTAGGAGCATCAAGAGAAGTGATTATTCCCTTCTATTCGGCACTGGTAAGGCCACATCTGGAGTACTGCGTCCAGTTTTGGGCCCCCGACTACAGAAAGGATATGGACAAATTGGAGAGACTCCAGCGGAGGGCAATGAAAATGATTAAGGGGCTGGGGCACATGATTTATGAGGAGAGGCTGAGGGAACTGGGCTTATTTAGTCTGCAGAAGAGTGAAGGGGATTTGATAGCAGCCTTCAACTACCTGAAGGGGGGGTTCCGAAGAGGATGGAGCTAGACTGTTCTCAGTGGTGGCAGATGACCGAACAAGGAGCAGTGGTCTCAAGTTGCAGTGGGGGAGATTTAGGTTGGATATTAGGAAAAACTATTTCACTAGAAGGGTGGTGAAGCACTGGAATGGGTTACCTAGGGAGGTGATGGAATCTCCATCCTTATAGGTTTTTAAGGTCCGACTTGACAAAGCTCTGGCGAGGATGATTTAGTTGTGTTGGTCCTGCTTTGAGCAGGACGTTGGACTAGATGACCTCCTGAGGTCTCTTTCAACCCTAATTTTCTATAATTCTATGCTGCTTGGTCTCGGTATATTGTGCAGTAGAGAGATGTTCTCATCACAAAACTCACTTGGGCACTAACCGGCCCTTTTTTGGCAGCTTCAGCAGAGAGACTATGAACTGAATGGGCATGGAGGCTGAATTTCAGAGGGCAGTTTGGGGAAGCTCATATTCCTGCTGGTCAGGCTGTATTTATTCCGTGGATAAACAAAGAACTTCCATTTCCAGGGCTGTCAATCTGGCACCCTTCACTTCAGAAAGACAGAACCTACCAGCTGCCATCTTAAATATCATTGCTGTCAAAATTGTTGACTGTTGTTTTAAGTTGTAACTACTGCTTTGATCCATATTTACTAGAAGAAAGATTATAAGCCAGTTTATAATAAAATGAATGCAAAGCATAAATCTTTAGAATTATGGTAACTGAATTAGCTTTGCAGTCATCACAAGAGACAGAAAAGAAAAATGTTTCAATACGCACGTTTTATCTACTTGTTGGGCACAAGTTATTACATAGATTATTTAAATCCAGGAAGTGTATGGAGGCAAAAAAAAAAAAAAGAGGAAACCTCTCTCCTTATTGTTTCCAAAAGCCTAGAGAAGAAAAGTTCACTGTATTCATGGAAACGGCCCCAGCCTTTATTCCACCTCCCCACACACACACACTCCTGAATCGTTTTGGTTTGTTCCCTGAGCTCAGACCCCAGCTCTGCTGTGAAATAGCTATGAGCTGGAGCAGTATTATGGGAATTGAACTGCAAGTGAGCTCAAACACTGTGCATCGCACTTTATACTTCACCAGACACAGGAACTGTGAAGAATGCTATTCTTCACTCTTTTCACCCTCTTTCTCTCTTTTTTTCACTCTAGTGAGCACAAAGGATGTGGAATGCTACCAGATTCTAGATAAGATCTGCAGAGAAAGCTCTAGGTTACCTGGGACTCTTCAGTACTAGCTAAGTAGTAAATAAAAAGAGAAATTAATAGTGTCAGGAGAGAAGGGGATAGAAAATGTGGTCCACTGGTCCAAGCACAGGACTGAGAACACAGGAAATCCTGACATCCAGTCCTGGGCCAGCTTTTCTGCTGTGCCTGCATGGAGGGTTAAACCACTTTTATTTTTTCCAAATTCTAGGCTGCATGGGACCAGAGGCATGCAAGTTAGAACAGCCCCAAAGGCTGCTCTAACTTACAGCTGCCTTACCCAGCAGTCTGAGGGCTGCTCTGCAGTCCAAGAGTGCCAGAACACAGAACCCAATGTGATATCTCTCCTGCCTCCTGCCCTCAGCCCAACCTACACCAGGGGCTGCCAGGGGCCCAGCACAAGGCCACATATATCAGCCCTATGCTGCCCCTGCACTATGGGAAATTCCCTGGGGCCATTCCACCCCCTTTGTAGCCCCAGCATGGTCTTAGAATAGCATAAAAGGGCTTTAGCAGGTCACAGAATCTGGCTACTGAACCTCTGCAGCTTCTGGCCAGTCACTTGACCACTCTGCCTCAAATCCCTCAGTCTGTAACTGGAGTTTAATACTAACTTACCTACATGATTGTGGAAAGGGAGAAACACTGTGGGGATTCATTAGTTAAACGAATGCCACCAAACTGAAATCTAATCAATTTAAAAAAAAAAAACCCACACAAACACAAATTAAAAGGTAGAATTACTACGCCCACCTGTGAATCCTCTGACTGTTTTTATCATTCCACAGTCATTTACTCTCTTTTTTTTTCTTTTCATTCCTCTCTCTGTTGCTATGAGAAAAAGTCACATCAGCAACAGGAGAAAATTACTAGATAGCACGATAGTGACATCACTCCACTAGCGCAGGAGATAGGAAATGGAACGGACCATCAAGAAAACAGTGAAACTGATGGTGCACAAAGTGAACATGTGTATTTTTCTTCTCTTTTTTCTGTTTCTCTTTCAGCAATAGTCATCTTAAGGGTTACTTGAAACAATAGGAAGTACAATTCTTAAATTGACAGTATCCTTTACTGTTCATACCGCAGTACAGATGCTAAATATTAGTATTCTGCATCCTAACAACCTCCTGTGCGGTTCTTCCTATATCTAATATTGAAATACAGATACAGTTGCAATCATCTCATAGAACTTTTAATCAAGTTTATTGTCTTGGTCTTTATCTTCAAAACACTGCATGGCCTGGGTCCAGGATACCTAAAAAACCATTTAAAGCTTCATGACAAAAAATACAGTTAACAGCTTTGCTCCTCTGGCACAAAGGAATTTTCAACAATAAGAGTAAGGTTCATCTGTGTGAGAGACCGAGCTTTCTCTGGCGGTGGTCTGAGACTGTGGAATGGACTCCCCCAGGAACTAAGGACTATCACCAATCTCACCATTGAATGCAAGGTGAGGTTGGTTTTACCTTGCCTTCTCTAATACAATAAGCAACAGCTATATTTAACACACACAAAAAAAGTACCAAAACAATACTCTACTTTATGCGCTTCTCCCTCTGGGGAGAGGATGAGAGAAGAAGCAACACATGACAGATGTGTAATCACATTGCTGAATGCACTACTGGAAGGCCCTCAGATACTATGGTGATGAGTGTGGTATAAAAACCTATATAGGGTAGAATCTAAATGTGCTACCATCCTGCCGAGAGAATACTCCCACAAATTCAAGATAATTCCTGCCAACACATTAAAGTGACTCCAACTATAGCTTTCTAAATTGGAGAATTGCTTACATAGCCAAAGGTGTGCAACCACTGGCAGGTGTATTGAAACATGTGGATGAAACACATGCCCGTATTTGCACGTGCAGCCTGGAAAAAAACATGTTCGTCTGCATAAAAGCTACATGTTGCATAGTGCACATAGGAACCCAGAAAAATCAAAGTGAGATGCTTAATGTACCACTGTGTGTGTGAACCAAAAACCCAGGATAGCTTTCTAGTTCCCTGCTTATATCACTTAGAGTCTAGGGGTCTTGGAAGAAACTGAAGTGTCTGAGTATACATCTGTGCACATGGAGTTCTTCGGTCTGCCCTTTCTATAACAAACTTTAAAAAGAGGTTACCAAATCACTCCAAAATACTGATTTGATGTTACTGTAACAGCAATCTTACATTTATACAGCACCTTTAATCCAAGCACATCAAAGTGCCTTGCAAACTAATAAATTAAGCTCCTGATCCTGCAATATGCCAAGTGTCAATAACTCCAAATGAAGTCCATTCTAGGGCAGAAGAGCTCTGGGATAGGAGGAAGAGGACAGGAGAGAGAAAGCGATGAAGCTGGTGGGGGTGGAGAGGAAGCAGCACTATTTGGGAGATGTGGGCCGGCGAAGGAGGCAGGAAAGGAGCAAACATAGATGGAGGAGAGGAAAGAAACCAAGCCTAGTTTCCCTACTCACCCTATACCAAACCACCCCATTTGCACTCTCCCTTTCTGCTTCTTTGTTCCCTAACCTCTGTCCTTAAATCCGCCCCTGTTGGGCTGGAGCTCTCAAAATCCCTCCACCCACCCACTAACTGAAAAACAGAGTTGAGATTTTCCAACAGCCCTGACAATTGACTCAAGTACACAAGATAAAGCCGCTAACTTGTTGACAAGTATTAATCTTACACCTCATGAGAAGTGAGGAAAGTCATCTCACATGCTCAGGTGTTGCTTTAAAATTAGTGCTTTTAGAGGTTCAGAAAAGGACTGGTACAACAGCTTGACTGGTAGGGAAATGTGCTGGCACTCACACATGGGAGTGGTACACCTTCTGTAGACTGCCTTATGGCTGGGAACAGCTTAGCTTCAGGGAGTACTTGTTACCCTTCAGACTGTAAGAGGATTTTCTGTACGTGGAATACACAGCTACAGCTCTCCGTCTGCCAAGCCCCATTTAGGTAACTGCTTTTATTCCATTTTAAAGTCCAAAAACACAGGTCATAAGAGGAGGGAACTCTGAAAGGATGTTGTCTACAGTGATATATGACGTGGTCAGATTTATGAGTTTCGTTCCACAGGTAAACAGTTTGGATCCCTTACAGTAGTTACCATACAAACCTGGTGGTATAACCATGTTTTACGCAAACCTTGGATAAAAGGAGATTTATCATGGGGAAAGTTATTCTTCAGAAGCAGTGCAAAATATTGAACTTAGTCATGAGATCCTCTAGTGGGTTGCTTAATAGTCTGCAAATAGCTGCATAATGATATGATAAATTTAAACTGGAAGTGAAAGAGAATAGATGTCTCATGCATAGCACGCTATGTACTGTATTATCTGGCTTCTGACAACTGAACAAACACAGACCAGGTCCTGATTTCATAGAGTATTTTTACACAAAAGTGTTGAAGGTGAACCTGATTTTGGCTTGATTTTACTGAATGCTACACTCAGGTCCTGTCAGTCTCTGTGATCCCATCACAATGGTTTCTGCCCTTTAAACTCACCCTCTCTCTGCCGCAGAATTAACCAACCCACATGGATGGAAGATAATCTGCTGAAAATAAGGAATCTTGCATCACAGCACACTTATTTTATTCCCACTGTTAGAGACAGAGAGAGCCACCGTGCTCACTCCACTACTCTTATTATATGACAGAGAAATAGGTGATCCTTTTGATCATTCAACCCTAACTCCCTGCCAATGTAGGATCGTTCCTTATATTTTAAGAGTCCTTAGCACTGAGTCTTCCACCCCATGTAAATATATATATACATTTATACCCATCCCCAACCTGTCCATTGTCTCTTACCTAAACTAGTCCTGTTTAGCCCTTTTAATATGTCTTCATGATTTTATCATTTTTATTTACAATTTGTGTTATGGCAGTTCCCACTGTGTACCCGACACTGTCTGGGCATATAAGGAGACAGTCACTGTGATTCACCCTCCCTTTTCCTCATCTGCTTGTAGTATTCACCTAAATCTCATCTTATATGTAGATTGTAAATTCATTGGGAGTGGGACTATTTTTTTGTTACATGTTTGTACAGCTTCTAGCACACTGAAGCTGGGACCTCTCGATGCTACTACAATGCCAATAATAAAGTCTCTACCCCTGGCAAACCACATGATTATTTTTGTTGCTCTTCTCTGAAGACCTCCATTTGTCTATAGCTTTCTGGTAATGTGGTGCTCAAAACTGAATGCAATAGTCTAGGTCTAGGCAACATAGCACTATAGCTGTACTGAAGGGGCCTTTTATCTTCGTACTCCATGAGGTATGGCTTTGCACAGGCAGTCAAGAGTCACATTAGCTTCCCTCACTTCCCCCACCGGCTGGATCACATTCCACGCTCTTGTCTAATGCTTTGCTTTACCGCTTCCCCAGTCTCTCACTCCCATAGAGCATGTGTGTTTCAGACGACTTTGCCCTAGCTGTACTGATTGTGCATAGAAAAAAAAGCCACCATACTTGCAGGCTGAAGAGAACAGCAGCAGGGAGGGAGGGAAACAGGAAAGAGATGTGGAAGAAAGTGACAATGTGGAGGGGTGAGGAGGATGAAACAGTGGTCAGTGTTTGACATTTATAGAAGATGTGAGAGCTCTGTGCTCACAGCTTGCTGACACGTTCGCTGGACTTGGACTCTGAAATTCTGGGTTCCATTCCCAGGTTTACTATAGACCTCCTGTGGGAACGTCAACAACTCTTAGAGCCTGATCCAAAATACTGAAGTCAACAAGAGTTGATCGGTAGGCTTTGGGTCAGGACCTTAGCATCTCTGCATCTGATTCTCCACTGCCCTGCATCTTGTATGGGTATTTACAGCTGTGCTGAATGAGTGCAATAGGGGTGTAAAATGCTACTATTCTGATCTGGTAAAATTCTACACCTACTTTGCACAAATGTAAATATCTACACAGGGTGCAAGGGAGTGGAAAAGTCAGACCCCTCTGCAAAGTGCAGTTAACAAAAATAATTTATTTCTTCCACCCTTTGTCCATCTTCTCTATTTACACTAAGTTTTTCAGGGCAGGCAGTGTCTACTGCTCCTTGTACAGTATCTACCACAATGGACCCCCACCCTTGGCTGAGGCTTCTAATGTGACTATTATACAAATTCATAAATAAGTGCCACGGATTTCTGTAGAACCTCTACATGATGAACAAGGGCACGTAAACTAGCTGAGCATGGTTAATATTTGAGGCTCAGGGAAGGGGTGAAGAACCTATATTTTAAACTAAAGAAGTTATGTTTATCCTATAAGGACCTGTCGGCAATTCAGGGATGGCATAGCTGAGGCATTCAGATTTTCTTTACTATAAAATAGGTGCACTGCATCTAGTTAAATACAATTGTAAAAGTAAACCACAGTGATTTCCCTAGCCAATACACCTTATTGTCTTAAACCTTTTTGCTTATGGAGTTTTTATACCCTGACTTTCCAGGGATCAGGAATGCCAGACTGTTGGGAGTCATACAAAGCACTCTCGGGTTTTCATTTTTAAAACAGGCCGTATTGCCAAAAAGGGGCAATTTTTTAGAATTACCTGGAGTACCACCTAATTTCCAAGCGAGAGGGCACCCGAGGTAGCTTGCATTTTGGATCTATCTTCCGTCTCCTGAGTAGCCTATAGATACAGATATTTACTTGGTAAGATATAGATATAAGTTAAGGCAATAATGCAATGATCCTGCAAGCCTCAAGGTTTGTAAGACAATAGCTCAGCTAAATTAATCAAGGCCTAAGGCCCCAAAAGTATTAGCTAACCGGGACCAACCGTAAATCATAAGCAATCACAAGACAGAACGCTGTAATAAACAAGTATGACTAAATTGCTGACAGGTAACTACAAGATGCCAGTTGATGTCAGCTTTTGATATTTTAAGTTAGGAACATCAACAGATGTCCAACCACAAGAATGCCATGGTAACTAACTGGAATACTGTTTATGCTAATAAGCTTAAGGTAAAAGCCTAACCTGTGGGAGAAGGGCACCCCAACATCTAAGGTAAGAAAATACAGATAAGGAAAAGGGACTGAAACCCCTAATGAAGAAGATGCATTAGGCATATTGGGTGTCAGCATAACATAAAAGCTGTATACCGACTGTGGGCCTTGGGAGATGCCAGGATGATGACCACTGGTCGGGAGGATGACTAACACTCTGGGGTTTTCTTAACGTATTATTTATCTACTTTGCTGGACTGGAGTGTTTGTGCTTTTGTTAGCTGTGCTAATAAAAATACTACAGAGACAAAACACCTTTCCTGAGTGTAAATGCCTCTCTCATGCACACCCAGGTTATCACAACTAAGTGTACATCTACACTGGCAAAGTTAAAGCACTGCCGTGGCAGCACTTTAACGTGGCTGTGCAGTTGTGGGACCAGTGCTGGGCACTGTAATAAAACCAGCTCCGTGAGGGGAATAGCTCCCAGTGCTGGTGCACTGTCTACACTGCCACTTTACAGCACTGAAACTTGCATTGTTATGGGGGGTATTTTTTCACAACCCTGAGCGAGAAAGTTTCAGTGCTGTAAAGTGGCAGTGTAGACAAGGCTGGTCATGGGACAGAACTCTGCCCAACTTAAAGAGCATTAGTTCACTTATCAGTATAACTAATAAACAATCAAAAGATCAGGCAACACCTGTCTATGTACAGAATAAAGAAATCTTTCACCTTTTTAAGAGGGTTCTTCTCTATCTTCCAAAATCTTTGAGTCTCCCTCCTTTGTGGTGCACTGTGACAGAGTGGGAGTCACTAAGCACTAGCTCACCACTCCCTGCACTTTGTAAGCATGGCACAAATTGGGAGAGAATTGATTAGGACTGGGTGATTAACCAGTTAACAAGGGGATTCAGCTTGTCAGCTGCGGACTGTAATGGGAGACAGGGAGGGAGAAAAGGAAGCTAGAAAAAAGGGCAAAGCAGCCCAGGAACTCAGAGAAGTGAGACCTCTTTCCCCACCCCCACACCCTGTGCCTAGGAAGTACATTGAAGCTTGGGAAAAGCTTATGATGATGGGACATGGAGTTGCACTGTAAACCAAGAACGCTGTGATGAACTTATGTAAAAGTATGTGAGGACTGCTTGCAAAGAGAAACCCAGGGTGAGGGAGTATTGGGATGTGCACCTTTCTTTCCAGACCACGAAAGGCCACAACCCACACTCGACCCCTTGCATTACAGGAACTTGGTTATGTCTGTGAAAATAGCAAGGCCCGGTCTCTTTATATCCTTTTTTCTGACAGCATGTATTTTTTATCTACTATTTTTATTCACTGTTAACCACATTATTTCTTTGTCCTCCTCAAAAAAAGCCTCATGCTAGCATATCAGCCACCTATCATTAATCATCATAGCTGGTAAGATATATATATGTGGGTTTTTAACAATTATATATTTTGATAGATTAATATCCATTTTTGTATCTATACAGATAAGCACATTCACATACTATCAACTTCCCAACAAATATTTCATTTTATTGTATTTTCTTTTCCTGTCTACGTGCTGACTAATCAGTTATTCCATATGTGCTCTACCAGGAGAGTCTGTCTTGCCTTTGCAAGGGGATGGACACATAAAGAAAAAACTGATTTCTATTATGATAATACATTCATTTTGAAAGCATTGATGTCTCAATGAGTACATTTCTCCTGTTCTCTAAATTCCACAGAATCACAATATAATCTTCTTACTGAATGAGGAAGTCCTAATTTCCCCTTAATGCAGTTAAAAAAAACATTTGGCACATTGATACAGGTGATGCTTCCACATTAAAGACATCTAAAGCTACTCTGTTCTAGTCACAGCTGGGCCAGAGTTCTGAGCAATCTTAATGCTTCTAGCTTAACCTGAAGAAGTTCAGAGTTCAATGTACATCTACTTCAGGTCAGTGAAAATCTACATGGTGTCACATTATCGCAAATTTTACTCCCAGCTCTACTTCCAAAAATGTTAAATAATTACTTGTTGCCTCCATTTAAACCTCCTCATTTATTACGCATCAGTGAAGTGTAGTCATTTAGTTCATTTTATCATTGCAGTGTTAATGTCATGGTGAGCTCCTATGTTATATCATATATAATCAATGGGTGATGAACAGATAAGTAGGATGAGACTATAAGACTGACAAGTATTAAGAATATAAGTAAAGCATGGCTGTAACGCCAGGCCTACAGGTTGAGGCTTGTACAATTTCAGCTTAACCACACTAGGCTTAAGGAAGCTTGACATAAGGGGGTGACCTAAGAATAACCCTATGCCACTGAAGTCACAAGATTGCTGGAAAAAATAGTCCAATAGGTGATGTTACGAGAAATATGTTGTAATGTAACCATCTAAGCTGCAAGACACCTGATTGTAACGTCACAGAAAGTTCTGTGCTGACCATAGGTAACCCTGGAAACAGTTAATATAAATGTTACTAGGATGCTTATGAGAATAAGGGTAACTAAGAACAACCTATGACAAGCAGGGCACCCCAAAATGTATGGGGTTTGGAAAAACAAACTAGGAAAAGAAGGGCTGAAACCTTCATGTGTGTGCATAAGTAGTAGGCATGGTCAGAATAAAAGGATAAAAGAGGTTCCATGACTAGGCTACAGTGGGAAGACTTCATTGGGAAAACCACAGCAGTAACCACCTCTCTCTCTCTATGATCACCTGTTGAGAAATCCACCCAGCTATGAAATGTTTGGTATGAGAGTGAAAACGGCATTGGCCAGTGCATGGACTCTCTCTGGTTGCGTAAATAGGTATGCGAGTATAACATACTAAAAACAAGATCATTTTTTTACTTGTTTGTGGTACTGTCCTTATTCTTCGTGTGTTGCTAGAGCTTCCAAATCTACACTCTATGTAGCAACAGGAGTTGGATTCACTGTAATTTAGCACAGAACTATCTATTTATTCAATTTAAAAATAAAGACTACAGCATAAATTTGCCAAGTCACCTTTGAATCAGACATAAGCTTATAAAGTGGTTCTGCCATTGAAAACATCTCCAGGTCTGTTAGTTAGGTGACCTTTTGGGATAGAGTAAGCAATGCTTTTGAAAAGTTTAGAGGCTCTATTGATGTCTGAGCTAGCCCATGCCTGATGAGAGCCAGTGACATATGGGTAAAAGCAGCAGAGAATCCTGTGGCACCTTATAGACTACAGGATTCTCTGCTGCTTTTACAGATTCAGATTAACACGGCTACCCCTCTGATACTTGACATATGGGTGTTACAGTGGCAGATTACAAGTATTGCCTAGAAAGCACTGAAGAGGTCCTTGAGGGCATACATGTTACAAGGTAGCAAAACATACTAAACAATTTATTCATATGAAATGTAGTTTACACTTTTAACATAAAACCTAAAGGGACAGATTCACTGAGAGATCTCTATGTGTGCTAGCACGATCCCTTGTCCCCCAGGGGAAACGCATCCCCAAAGAGGTCAGGCAGCATTTCAGCCTGGTGTGCACTAGTTTTCCAGTGGGGCGGGGAGCTTTAACTCCTGCAGTATCTCTATAGGAGTTCTGCTAGGGAGAGGAGCTGAGTCAGCACACTCATTGGCCTTGCTAGCCATGCTCTTTCTTGAACAAGGGCCACAATTTTCTAAGCAGCACTGTTCCCCCAGGGAGAAAAGAGTTAGTCCCGTAGGGTGCCATGACTTTCTACTATTCAGGCGCTGCTCCAGGATTTCTGCCAGAGCATATTCAGGATGAGTGTAGCCCACAGTATGCAAAATAAAGACTACTGTGAGATTATTCAGAACACCATTTTGTTAATTCAGGTCCCGCATTACAAACCTAGAGAAGTTCTGTAGCATCCTAAAGAACTGATCCATCTTACAGATTAGTTTGTTGTGCTTGGTCATTAGTGTGGAATGCTATAAGGTCTGTTTTATAAGGGCAAGTGTCAATTTTAATAAGGTGTTACTGTTTTAGCTTGACTCATTTTGATATATATGTATTTATTTTGTGCTGGAAGCTTTGTCAGTAGCAGAGGGTACTTGGCCACAGCTCTGTCTGCTGCAGAAAACAAGACAGCAAGTACAGTATACATCCTTGTACTGTACTTCTATATCTTCACTAGCTGAAGAACATTAGGGATAAACCTTTTGATTCCTAAAAAAAGGAAATTGTATAGCTTTAATCCATGTACACTCAGAGTTACATGTGTTTATGCATTTGTACTGAAAATAATGACAGAGAACCTAATACTGCTGGGCTAGTTCATTTTTTTAGTTTATTATACCAGTTACACAGGCCTACTCTTGCCCATTGGATTTAAAGCTGCACTCACACCATTTCATGCTGCATGACACACTTTTCTTCTATATAACCACCACAGTACTGTCAGCCCCAAGAACTCAGAAATCATGAGTCAGGATCCAAAATAATCATATTAGCTTAAGTCATTAGATTTGCAGCAAATAATTAATTAGGTTCTTTTTATCTGTCCCGATTTTGGAGCCTTTGGGGTTCAAAATTTCCATCTTTTCTTCATAAACATGAGGGTTAGAAGCTTAGTTTAAAAACAGAAGTAATGAAATCTGAGATTCTTATGTATTCACATGATTTCCGAAGCTGCAGCTGCCAAAGACACCAAATATTGCAAGATAAAACTTCAAGAGCTGGCAACCCTGCTACCAAGAATCACTTAAATGGAACATTTGGAAACCTAGATACTATTGCTTTCTCAGCTTGGCCCAAACTTAACAGTGATAGTTCTAATTTCTACCTTCTCTTGCTAACAAGATTCCTATGGTTTTAATTCATATTATTTTGGATTTTTTTTTTTTTATTGTTCACGTCTCCTAGGTGTTTCCAGTCATAAAACTGCTCTACCCAAATGATCTTTGATGTGGACAAACTATTTACAGCCAGATTGAAATTAACGTGAGTTAGGCATTTTAGAAAAAAATCCCATTAGGCACCTATCTTCATCTTTGAGCATCTAAATACCTAAAAATCTTGTTCTTAGTCGCTAGTGATACAGCTCTACTGTACCAAACACTATCCAACAACTTAGCCATCTCAACCACAGACAGTTCATTACACTTCCAGTTTTTCCATCTTACAAGACAACTACACTCTGCCAAAGGGCTGAGGAGAAATTTAAATTTAAAATGTTTTCCCTCCAAACCAGTGCATCAAGAATTTAAATCTTTCCCAAGAACACAACATAAATCAAGTTAATTCCTAGTCCACAGAGACATCATCTCCAGAAGAACTAAAATTCTCATTTATGGTTTTGGTATGTCAGTTTTGACAGCAGTAAACTACTAAAAAATCAAAATGGAAATACGGGGGGGGGGGGGGAGGGGGAAGAGCACACGTGTAGAAGTCAAGTGGTTACCAAATTGACCCAAGAAAACAACACTTCTAGGGATTCAAATACTTTAGACTTCCTCTTCTCTCCCCGCCCCAAAATAACATGATGCATTCTTTAATTTCAAATTCTGAATATTTCAGATTCCTCTCCCCCTGAAATAAATTGACTAAGATAAGTTGCTAGCATGTGAGGCAACCTGTAGACAGATTACACTTTGCAGTTGGAGCCTGATATGGCTTTTTTTCTTGTCTGGCAATGTGGTCTTATCTGAACTGATATAGGATCTTGTTTCCTGTGGATACCACATCATTGGGCACATACGTCTGCTCTGGCGTACACACTATTTTATGTTATAATCTCTGTATTTTGTGACTTGGCCATTAGCCTTATGTAACACATTCTGATCTAATATGGAACAACATGTGCGTCGCGATGGTAAGCTAAGTAATTTTCTTTCCCTGTGGTAATTTTGCCTCTCAAGGCTTTTGTTTAGCCACTGAAGAAAGAAGGTGCCTGTGCTAGCCAGAACCACCACCACCTAAATAAGATTTACATGCACTAATGTTTAATATTCCCTAGCCTAAACTCCATGGTATGCCCAAATTGACATGGGTTTTAGGATTCCCGATGAATCATTTTGTTAAGATTTTAATAGGTTTTGCTAGCAGGATTGTTATTATGAGTTAGAAGGTGGGAGCATAATTTCCTGATTAAACAAAAATGAAAACACCTCAGCCTCTTTTGGACAGTATTTTAGGGCTACATTCTGCCACTGTGATACTGCAGGGTTATATTACAACAAACACTTACGCTGTCTCTTTGTTAAGAAAATCAAATGTATCTGCACTGATCACTTGGACAAAGAGCATATAACACAGATGACAGCTCAGAAATTCCATTCCTGCTGGATCAAACAAATATTAAGTATTATATAATGAACATCTTTTCCTGTTATGCTGATGAATACAACATACACATTAGCTATAACTGCTTCTGCATATATAAAGCCATCCTCTGTGAAGCATTCATACACTCCCTGAGAGCAGAAGTGTAGCTTGTAATTGGTAAATTATGGTACACAAAATGCTTTCAAGCCTTTCTTGGAAATCCCTAAATTTTACTGCTTGACAAGAAATTATGTAATGGAGGATTAGTTCAGGTGACTCCAAACTGTCTACAGTGCAACACCAAGCGATCAGCTAAACCCAGAAACAAAGCCTGATTCTTCCTCCCTGTTCTCTGCATATCCTATTAGGCTGTTCAGAAAAAAAATGTTATCGATGAAAATACTTACCGCTTCCGAGTCTTCAAATCCATGCAGGTACAAATTGTCATACATGGAGGTCTGATAATCCAAAGAACACTTCTCAATACAAAACTGAAATTGCTACAAAGCCACAGCAAGGGTTAAAATGTAGAAAAGGCCTATGCAGGGGAGCGGAGCCTGCCTTGTCAATTTTCTGTGGATTCCCCAGCCAAAATGCTATTCATTCACATCATAGAGGGGAAGGTTATCCCTAGAGGCAGCCCAGACCTGGCATTTTATCTGCCTTCCAAATACAGAGCATAAAAGCAAACCGTTCCCTAACCAAGGGCTGATGACAGAGCTAGAAAAGAACCCTGTGATTGGCTGAGCTGCCCTGCTCTGTTTCAGTCAGCTGGAAGAGCATTTTCTTTGATAGTGGATGAGGAGCCCTAGGCTTACACCTTTGCAAAGAGCTTGTCCCTGGTTATTTCCTCTCTTACACATACACAATAAAATCTGATCCCAATCAAAAAAGGGTGTTTATATATGGACAGTTTTCACCACTGAATACATCTTTCTATTTATTAAACTATGTATTATAAACACATACAGTAGATGATGTTTGGAAGATTTTGATTTTGACAGTATTTCTAGGGGAAGGGTCTGCATTTAACAAAAATTGTAATTTAAATTTTAAAAGGGAAAATACAAAGGCACAGTGAGGGAAGAGGCAACAGATGAGATTTCATTCTTGTTCACACTAAGTTTTTAATATCCTCCCTAAATTAGAGTGCTGCATTTGGGGGTGGGGGGTAGATACATCACTTCCTTAAAACACTAATTTTAGTAGTGAATAGAAACTAAGGGAGTCTACTCACTCTATTTATACTTAGGCAGTAGTATAAATTTTATTTTTCTAATGAGTAACAAGTTTCAGTTATCAGGTATTTTTCCTTTAAAAGCCACTTCCAATGAAATATGCAAATTGGTTCAATTCTAATGTTCTATTTTATTCCAAACCAAAAAAATAAAAAAAATTAAACTCTTTCAACATTCTTTTGTTAAAAAGTGTAAGTTGGTCAAAATATTGCACCTGTACCTAATAAAATTTACATGGGGCCAGATTGGGAAGCCTTGACACACACTGGTGAGCATTTACTCACAAGAACAGTCCTATTTGAGATGAGTCACTAGCTAGCAGTAAATGGAGTTATTTGTATGAATAACTGCTCCCCAACAGGAACAAGGAGCTCACCAGCTATATGTTGCATGTTTCACTCTTAGCAGACATAGTAAGCTAAAGGTGAAACATTTTTAAGTTAACAGCAAAATAGCACCAACTTTCCAGCAAGAACTTCTCATCTAGAAAGCTATTTTCATTAATTCCCTGAACTTCAATCATACAGTCAATTGTGAGAAATTTAGTTGCTCTGTTTAAGTAAGCAAAGGCAAATTACTTAAAGAGAAACATACACAAGGCAACTCTTTTACAGTAAACTTTTCTTTTCTACATAGTAACTTAATTGTGGGTAATATTCTCATACACTCAAGACATAATGCCAAAATTAACATGTTCTGTGTAGGAAACAGCATGGAGATTGGGGAAATGATACCTACCACACTCCAGTGTGAAGGCACGGCCACATAAAAGGGAGAAAATATATATACTTTACCAGTCGAGTCCAAGGTGCCTTGCCATATGCCCATCACCATGAGAGGGGGGAAAAAAATCAGGCTAGATTGTGAACGTTTGAGTTTGACTATATATTATTTATATAAATTTAGTGAGTTTGTTCGTACCCATGTATCATCAAAGACAACAGATGATCTACTATGGCACAGAGACACTTTGGTCATCTTACTGTTTCATCTATGGCAGTGGTCCCCAACTTTTTCTGAGTGGCGGGCGCTGGACGACAAGCTACCAAGGACCGTGGCCAGTGGACAAGCATCCGTCAAAATGCTGCCACCATTTTGGTGGTGACGCCGCATTTTGGCGGATGCTTTTCCGCCGGCCAGTACATGGGCGCACATAGATGCCCTGGCAGGCACATGGAGTGTGAACTCACAAGAAAAACGGATATTAGTGAGGACATTCATGATTTTGCAATGAAAAAAAAGCCAAAAGCTATGAAGTGATAGGCCCTTTTTATGACATTTCAGAAGTCAAATATGTTTTCTTTCATTGGTGTGTCTGCAGGGAATGGGATGGAGGCCCATATTATGTGTTTGCCTTGGGCCCAGAAAAATGCTGCTTGTGGCCTGCCTGCAGGGGTATTTACATAATCATGGACTCAGCAGTGATACCCCAGGTCCTTTCAAGCCCTTTCTTTAGGGTGGCTGAGCTGGATTAAGGCATAGGCATTATAGGTCCAGACATAAACCCTAGCTCCCGGATTCACAGATTAGACTTTCTTTTTTAAAGAAATGTATTTCTAGGCCTCATGAATGCAAAGAAAAGGTCGTGCACTAAATTTCATAATCTAGGATACTCCAATTGCTCTTGCTGCTTCATGCTACAGGTAGGTGCAAAGTACAGTGATCACAATATTTCATTGTCAGTGTTTTGATTTCTTAAGACCCAGTTTAGGCCCTGATTCAGCAAAATACTTAAGCACATGGCTATCTTCATATACGTTATTTGTACAGTGGTAGGGTCTAGGAATCCCTGTCTTGGATCAGGACTCTATTATGTTAGGTGCTGTGCAACCACAAAGAAGTGTTGTATATATTGTTTATGAATCATAGAATCCTATGCCAGGCTGGGAAAATCCAAAATATCAGCTTCTGCAATCTTATACTGTACAGATGTTGGGTGGGTTTTTGCTTATTAAATCTCAGAATAAATAAAACTAAAACTACCATAATGAGTTATTCCTCTTCCACGCTATAGAATAAAATAACTATTTCATAAGGTTAGTTGGCAATGCTAAAAACAAACAGAATTACTGACACTAAAAAGCTAAAAATAAAGCTTGGGCTGTCTCTTGATTCTCAAACCTCTGCTTAGCCACAGACCAGCTTTCTGACCTATCCATTGTAGTGGGAACCTCAAAATTGATAAGTGGCCACACAGTTGATAGAGAGAAAAAAATCTAAAATGAGGAAAATTTAAGGAGCAGGGAAATAACATTGCTTGAGGATTTATAATGAATACAGTTACCAAAAAAAAAAAATTAAGTCTGTAATAACAAATACAATATTTTGGAAAACTTTAAATGCCAGATTATTTGAAGGAACTTTTAGATGCAATATCAAAATAATTTGTTAATTCAAAAAAAGGAGGAGGAGCAGGAGCAGAAGAAATCTTCAGTAAATTTTGACATACATTTGTAATGGAAGTATTTAATCCCCAAATCAGTGGAATTACTCTATTTGCTATTCCACTTGTCTTTTCTCTTACATTTTAATCTAAACATCATTGTAATATACAAGGGTATTAAAATATGTTTCTTAACTGCTTAAGCTGAGTAGCTTTTAAAAGATGTAATAAAAATATATTAACTCATTAAACAGGATTGTATTTAAAAGTTGTAAACTGTCCTAATCAGTAGAAGCTGAAAGAAAATTGTCACAAGCCAAATTCCATATGCTTAACTCACTGGTGAAGTCCTACTCATTTCACTGGGGCTACTAACATAACTTAGGGTAGAAGAGTTTGACTACATGTTTTGCCCCCTCAAACTGCTGAACTCTATGGAAAATGAAATTGACATGTTATACTGCACCATCGATCCCTAGTTTAGATGTGGTTTTGTGACCAAAATGCAAATAAGGAGATGGCTCAAATACTTAAGAACTCGAATGGGAACGCTAAATCCATATCTAGATCTGTGCTAAATATTTATGAGGTAATTTACTGATCAAAGGGACAATCTCAGTCAAGTCCTTCAAGACAATTACAAAGAAAAAAAACCCTATACTGTACTGCAGGTTAATAGTAATCTGCTTCTGTTACCTTATGTAGAATGGAGGTCTGGTTTTTCAGATTTGGAAATTAACCCTTTTGGTGCTGATCTTGCAGGTTAACTATTGTGCCTTTGTTGTTCAATTAAAATTGGGGAGAAAACGGTAGAATATGATTAGGTTGTGTGTCCAATGTTCAGACAAACACTGTGTTCTGCCAGACAAACCTCTGAGCAGGAATTAAAGGGCCAACGTTCCATCAAAAGATTAATGTGGGAAGCTCTCACGCATCTTTTAGTGCACTATCACTTCAATCTGGCAACATCGATTGCTTTGCTGAATGAAGGCTCTCTTAGCAACGTGAAGCACCAGAACTATGCTCCTTCTACTGACATCTAAGAGCTCTACAGAATAGAGCCTAGTAGTCTGTGCAAGGAACCCAGAAAATATCAAATCAATGGAGCTTCTATGCACACAGGTTTCTATGGCCTGTGACAAGGGATCTTGGAAAATAAAAGTGAGTTTCCTAAATAATGGTGAATGTGTATGAATTATACTCACATCCATGAAGACCCATGGATGTTGATGAGGTTGGATATGTACAAGGGTAAGCTTTGGCTCTGGGATCAGTTACATTAAAACCATACAATTGAGCAATTGAGACAGTTAGAAAGCATCATTTAAGTGAAAGTCATCGTTGTCTTGGAAACCACTGCATAATAACTACACTGCACTGTCAGTGGAGTGACAATACCAGGTTCCCCATAAGTAAGGCATTAATTCTGGCTTTCCTTCCTCCTCATCTTGAATGGGTGCTCATGGGAAGAGCTATCTGAAAAACAGAAGGGGAGCCAGAGAGAGAAGGTCAGTGGGCAAGTATGGCTCTCACCCAGGTTAAACCCCCAGATGAAGTTACATAACCATAACTAACTCCTGTCCATCATAATCACACTCTAAGCCCTGGGCCTGGCTAAAGACTGTAGGAAGGGTTAGTAAGAATTGTTTAGATATGCTGCATACTTAACGGATACATTTGACATAAAGTACATGCATGAGCTGTAGTGGGGCATGAGGGGAGGAGGGGGATATCATGCCTCCTAATGCAGAAGTGGAACCCAGCAGCTTGCTCCTTTCAACCCCAGCTACCAGTTTCTATTATTTTTTCACTGGTCTATGTTTTCAAGGCTGTCTTCATAAGGTACAATTAGGGCCAAGATTCAGGGCCTTGCTCTGGCCCTCCAGCAAGGGAGCCAGAATGAACTCAGAAATGCCTGTTCCATAAGGAAATCTCTGCGTAGCATTCCTGTTCTTATGACATTTACTCCTCCAGCCCCAGATGTAGGGGGCATGGCTTGGAAAAGAGGCATAGCCAGGCAGTTCTGTGTTCCAGCTATCTCTGACTGCTGGAATGGCCTCTTGTTGCTGTTAAGAGCTCACAAAGAGCTACACATAAGAAGCCAATTTGCACTGCCCCAAAATAACAAGTTTTACTGAGCCTACAAAAGTCAGGCTCTATACTACGTACCCTAGATTGCCATCTGCTGGTGGATTATCCATTAACTGTTTACATATACATAGCTATCACTTATACAGCACTCCTGTAACAGTGTTTGGTGCGCAGCCAGAGGGTCTGATTTACACCTAGGACTGGACAACTTCCCAGCCAGCTTCAGGATCCACCAACCACAACCCTTTCTGATGCTGCACTGAGTATAACAGCTGCAGCAGCAAATATGGCCCTTTCTTTCTATTTTAAATGAACAAACAGAGATTCTCTTTCACATGGCTCAAAGGTCAGTTGTGTTAACAAGGGCCTTGCACGGATACTCTCCAGTTCAGTGCAAATGAAATCAAATGTTGGGTAATAGTGTAGATCGGATATACAAGTTTTTGTATTTTAATCAGGGCTGTCAATCACAGTTAACACCTGTGATTAACTGAAAATAGAATTAACATGTTAATTTTTTAACACGTTAATCCTATACCTCTGGGTGGGTAGGGACGCATACCTCTGGGCGGAGGGTTGAAGACGCAGCTGGCAACTCCGGGAGTGTCAGGGAGACTGAAGCCCCAACTCCTGAGTGGGGCTGAAACTCCAAGCCAGGCTGGAGCTCCACACCCCGAGCTCTGAGAGGGGCTGAAGCTGCAGGAGTGGCTAACGCCTGGAGCCTGATGCCCCAAGGGGAGCTGAAGCACCGAGCAGGGCTGAAGTCCAGAGCCCCAAGGCTCTTGTCCAGCAGGGCTGAAGCCCCTGCCCTGAGCAAGGCTGATGCCCCGAGTCCCTCGTGGCTGAATGTAGGGGCCACAATTTTTTCTAGAGAAGGGGTCACAATTTTTTTTTTTTAAAGTCCAAATGGGTCGCCAGCATAAAAAGTTTGAGAAACACTGCCACAGAGAACAGAGGCCTGGCAACCTCGGCCTCCTTGCATCAGCCTCTCCTCCCCTGCTGCATGCCGAGTCCTCAAGGTAAAATCTACCATCCTCTGCAAACAAGGGCTCACTCCCCTGATGGGAGTTATGTAATAAATAAATAATAATCCTTCTACATTTGTAAGTTCAACTTTCATGATAGACAGATTGCACACTACAGTAACTGGTATAAGATCTGAAATTCTTAAAACTGCTGTGGTGATTTCATTAAAGCCAATACTTTACAACAACATTAGAGTAAAACACTGAAAGTAAGAAAAGCAGTCAGAATATTGACTTAACTGAAAAAGTAGAAGCTGAATACTCTATTGAAAAGTCTCCTTTCATCCCAGATAAAAATATTGTAACCACCTGATGTCAAGAGCATTTCATATCCCTGTGAACAAATACATTCTAGGCACAAATCTCCACAGTCTCTGGAGTCAGAGAGGGATTCTTCTTGGATTCAATTTCTTTTTGCTCAGTTGAATCATTTCTGAGGTCCAAAGGGAGAAGGTGTGAAGCGTCTAAGAGAAATGGCTCCATATGTTCCTGGTTTGGAGTGATCCAAATGTTTTGGGGATGGGGAGGACACAGTATTTCATAGAACATGAACTTTATAGAATGCAGCCCAAGACCATAACAAATTTTATTTGAAGCCCAAGCTAATGATTGAACAATCAAATAACCACACTAGTCCAGTTCTTTCAATAGATGTAGCAGCCTGCTCTTTGTATAAACACATCAACATGTTATTTGGGTGGAAGTGCAGTAACGAGAGTGCAGAATCAGGTAAAAACAGCAGCATTGCGGTGTACAAAGCCAGAGAGATAAGTCAGTACATTCATTCTTTTTCTTACTCTAACAAATTCATTTTCACTATCATCAAATCACTGGTACTAAATCTCTATGACCAGTGCAGGAGGGCTGTGGAGCCACAGTGTCCCTCCTTTCCCAGCTTGGGTATGGGGCTAGCATTGGCAGGATTATTTCTTAATCTTCCAGCTACTTGGCAAAGCCCACCTTTTTTCCCCAGGCATTTGAGATGGATGATTGATGGGATATGGTGGCAAGGCTTTGATATGAGAGCAAAACAGTTATTGGTTTATGGATTACTGTTGGAGTACTGAGCAGCTCTAGAAGGTTTCATTACCTCTTTATTTATATTTAAGAACAACAAAATTAAAAATGACATTTTGGACATGTCTTTCTATTGAGGATTCAGAGGCCTACTGTCATAAACAGATAGCTAAGGTTAATGTCTCTTTTACCTGTAAAGGGTTAACAAACAGTGACCCACAACATCTGACCAAAGGACCAATCAGGAAACAAGATACTTTCAAATCTCAGTAGAGAGAAGCCTTTGTTTGTGGTTTTGGGGTTTTTTGCGTTGTTCTCTCTGAGTCCTGGAAGGGACTAGATGTGCAACCAGGTTTCTTGCCAATCTCCCTGCTACAGTCTCTTATATATTCAGAATAGTGAGTATTGAGTAGAAAGGCGGTTATAGTCTTTTGATTGTTTCTGTATTTGCAACTGTGTATCTGGCTGGTAGAGTTTATGTGTATGCTGAAGTATTTGCATTGTATTTCTGCCTCAGAAGGAGCTTTTTCTCATTGTCTAAAGTGAAAGAACCCTGCAATATTTACCATCTTTTATTAAAAGTTTTGCTTTTTAAGACCTGTTTGATTTTTTCCCTAGTTGAGGCTCAAGGGAATTGAGTCTGTACTTACCAGGGAAGTGGTGGGAGACAGGGGAGAAAGAAGGGAGGGGGAAGGGAGAACCCCTTTGTTTAGATTCACGGAGCTTGAATCTGTATTGCCTCTGGGTGAGGTGAAAAGCCTCTGTTTTTAAGATTCATGGAGTTGAATCCCAGTGATCTTCTAGGGTAACCCAGGGAGGTTATTTGAATCTGAAGTCACAAATGAAACTGCTAGTGCCCAGTTTAATAGTTTTTAGGGTGTGATGTAAGGCACCACCTATTCAGTAAGGCTTTTACCTGACATTGGTACATTAGGACTGCTATGAAGTATGAAGGTTTCATTGTTGCAAGTTATTTGCAGTCTCATGGCTTAAAGCACTTACAATGGGAGGGGTAACTGAACTACTCTTATCATTATTCTCTGCATTTAACTATTTGTGTGATTTCCTTTTCTTAAAAAGATATGAAAGAAAATGTTCAATCAATCAATAAACCATCTATAAATGCAAAGAGGCTAAGCTATAGTTGCTGTGGGACATTGGGAACGACCAACCTGAATTTCCTGACTCTGCTTGAATTCATAGTCACAGCATTAGATTAATAGGGATCCACACTGTTAAAACTTGGGTGCCTAAATTTAAGGACCTAAATGCATATTTAGGCACCTGAATCAAAGTACCCTGCTCTCGATAGGTGCAGAGCACGCAAAACTCTCGTCGTGGCTCGGTACTTTTGAAAATCAGGCCACTATGATGTAAGCCCCTAAATATGGATTTAGGAGTCCAATTTAATCATCCAATTAAAAATGCGGTGTTGTTTTTGTTTTTCCCCCTTGAATTGTTATACATTAGTTTTGTTTGTTTCTTTTGGTAGCAGAGGTACTTTTTATTTTTTTTAAGACACATACCTGAATCTACGAGACAGAGTAGTGCACCTTCATTTATTTCTCATTTTTAACCTTAAGTTCTTCTCTTACGAGTGATATTCAGTTTCCTAAGAGCTGTAAGAGTTGATGCTGAACACCCATCAGGCCTTTATCTTATGAGTTGATGTAATTATGAAAAATTGTCAATAAAAAAGTCAGTGTAAAATTTTATGGGAGCAGGTGCAGTGCCTGAGGACGTGAAGAAATGTTTTATATTGGTAATTAAAGTCTGAAAGCCTCATCAATACCGAAAACACAATAAAGAACATCAGGGTTTGATCCAAGTCCCATTGAAGTCAATGGGAATGTTTCCATATAGCCAAGGTCTGAATTATAACCATTAGTATGTGAAGGCAAATAATGGGTGAAGTAGTACTGTAAATGTAGTGTGGTTTTGGACAAGGACCTATGGTTACATTACAATACAGTTTTAAAGTCAAACACAAATCTTTATTGAACAATACCTAGCATGGGTTGTCAGCAGGGCTTAAAACCAAGACATGAAGCATCCCTACTCCTTGAGCCAAGGGAATAATTCCACTAGCAGGTAGCACTAGTGGACTGTTGTCCTCTATGAATTAGTAGCAAAAGAGGATGCAACATAGATTATCTAAGGATATTCCATTAGTACTCAAGTTTGTGAGATGGAGCATATCACAGAAGCCACACGACTGTGAATGGTGAGCTGTTCAAATCTCGTGAACTAGGGGACTGCATGCAGTCCTAAAAGCTCCTTTTCCTCCTGGTCAGTTTTAAGCTCTCAAAGCCACATGAACGTTGGTAATTTAACTAGAAACCACTCTTGGGCCTGCTGATGGAAACATTTTTTGATTAAATATGATCTTCAAATGTGAAGCCTTGGGAGATAAAATGGACAAAGAATGGATGGACTAAATAGCTGAGACTGATAAGGATGATGTTGCCAGTTAAAGTTAGTTCATTACTTCTTCCTTAACTGACAAGATGCCACTGGAAGTTTCTATAGCATTAATACTCTTAGGAAAATTAGCAAATTTACTACGTGGTGCCTCTGTCAAGAAAAGACTGACTACAGCCTAAGGCCTCATAAGCTAGAGCTTCAACCTCACCAGCTGGCATGATGACACCATAGCGATCCTGCCACAAGACGACAGATAGATTGCAAGATCAGTCAGAAAAAAAAGAAATCCATAGAACGTGCCTAAATATCTGACAGATATTCTCGAGAAGTACAAGAGACAGGCCCTGGCACTCATAGTTGCCAGCACATAAAGAAATTTGCTACATATAATTCTCCAAACATGGAGTGGTTGGGGAGTTGACATGGGTTTGTATTTACATCCTGGTGAATTGTAAGTAATTTTTTTTTAGAAAGTAAGAGAAAAGAGTGAAGAAAAATAACTTAGAATTTATAGAATGTGGCATCCAGACCCTCAGGTTATTTTGGAAAAATGTCACTTGAAAAAGTGTTGCTCCTTTTTTTGCATGGCTCCTTTGTGCCCCCTGTCGTTCCTGTTATACTCCCCAGGGCTTACCTTTTTCCCCGACCATGCCTTATCCCCCTTCCCCACTTCTGCCCTGCTGTTTTCCCTGTTCCTCCCATCCTTAGACATGACTGCTGACCATATTCTATCTTCCTAGCTGCCTCCCCTCTTCTGCCCTGCAGGAACAGACTTCCCTTTCAGATGTAGGCTCTCCTCCAGGCATAGTTCAGTGATGCCTACCCACGTAATCCCAGATGTGGCTGCCCCTTTTTTCCCTCTCTCTCTCTCTCTCTGAGGCAGACCTCCTGCCCTGCCCTGATAGAAGCACCTGAGAACCAGCTGAAGTGGAATGGGTAGGAGCTGACTACAGCAGAGAGAGTAAGAATGGGTGAGCAACAACTACCACGAGAGGAGCATCTCAAAGTTAAAGACATTTCTTCTTCTTGTGCCACAACAGTGCCCTGAGATATTTGGTTAACTAGTGCATCAACCAGATGAGTTTTGAAAATCCACAACTGTCCCAGCTACTATGGCCACTATCTCTTCCCTGCCCCACCACCTGGAACACTCTCAGAGGTACTAGAACGAAGCTGTGCCTGTACTCTTCAAACATAAGGAGTGTGTCTGTGGCTGACTCTCACTGGTTTCAACATGGGAGAATTTCTACTACTAGTTATTAAGAAACACACATAACAATACTTACATTTTCTGTCCCACTTTAAGGTGTGTCTAGACTAGGATAAAAGTGTTCTTAAAAGGTGTTAACTAACTCACTTTAAAAGCCTACTGTAGACAAGATGAGTTATATTTTAAAGTTGTTGTGAGCTGATCAAAGTGATATCTAGCAGGCACCATTTAAAAAAAAAAAAAAAGAATCTACACATGCCATTTTCTTCTCTCTAATGATTTGCAAGGCTGGTGGTGTTATCCTGTAGATTTAGAGTATTTTCTCCGTGCTTTTATAATCTGTTTACCATGTATGGTGGCACAGAACCCTGCATACCTTGACAAGGGGCTCTTTATAAATAAAGTTATTTTGTTCACTTCAGTTGGTTTCTATCACCTCCCAGACTAATTGAACACTGGTAGTTAGTAGACTGGTTATAAGTATTCAAAATGCTGTATGATGTTAATGTTGATTGTTATTACTGCTTGGTTTGGTTGGGGAAGAAAGATGTAGAGAAGTGTATCTCTAAGAGGCTCTAACAAGAGCTAGTTGGAACCAGTTATGCAGAGGCGCATGTCATGCAATACTGAGAAGTTAGATTTCAGACCCTGAATGAATCAGAGCTCTGCCAGGTTGTTTGGCTCACAGTGATTTTTGAACACCACAGTCTATGGTTTGACTGTCAGCTCTTTGAGGCAGGAATTATCTCTTTGTTATCTGTTTGGACAGCTCTTGGGACAACTACACCATGCTTCCTCTCTTTCTGAGCAAAGACATTGAAAATTAGAAACTGCAGCAGATGAATGTACATGTTATTAAGAGCTGTAAACTCTGGCAGTTATTTTCTTTTCTAACAGGTGTGACTAGACATGAGAGATGATAACCAATTAGCAGCATCTCACCATCCAGAGGCTGGACCTGTTGTGAGTGTAAAACATCCTGCAAAATATTGCTGCTGAGGCTCAAAATGGGATCCTCATGAAAGAAAGGCACCAGTGGAGTCACTAATAAAGGATACCAAAAATCTCAATTTTTTTATTTACATAATCACCTTCGAACTGGGAGTCACAGCTCATCAGTCAAAGACAGAAGGAAACAGTCCTGATATCCCACACTGGTAGGCTACGGGTGCAGGGCCTGCCTTTTGAAGGAAACATATAATACCAGTCCAGGTTAGGGAGCAAGGGCAAGAGTCATCGTTGTTCTAGGGCTCCTTTGTGCTAGTTAGGCTGGCACAGCAGGCCCTGATGGTGGCATAAATTTCTCCCCTCCTCTCTCCAGGCAATAGCCCATGCTCAGGAAGCCCCTATGCCAAGTGCTGAGCCAACTCTGCACAGTGTGCCACTTCTGCAGCAGTCACAGGTGCAGCAGGTGTTTGGGATGGGATAGGGTAAGATGGTGGGTTCACAGGAGTGGAAGGCACGGCTAGGGTTACATTGTTATGAAGCTCTTTGGGACAGGTATCAGCTCTTTATGATGTGTCTGAAGTGACTAAACAACAGGCCCTGATCCCTGAGGGGCTACCATAATAGAAATAATAACTAACACCTATCAGATTAAAAAGAGTTTGTCCAGCCAGTCTGCAGACCAGAATGAATTTAATCCTCAGATATAGTCTTCTATGGTAGGAGTTTCAAATGGAAATGCTGAGACACACTAATTTAAAAAGAGAGAGACTAACACAATTCTCTGTTAGCTCAGATGCAGTGCAGACCCTAGATGAGATCAGATCACTGACCTGGTGGCTCATACAACTTTTAGATAATGTTTTCACCTTTCAGCTCAGAGAGCTGAGAAGCACTGTTTTTCTAGCATCTTTCACACAAATTTTATGAAACCTGTACTATCAAACCTTCCACACATTACTGGTTGATCTTGTTTATTTAGATTTCCAAAAGGCATTTGACAAGGTCCCTTACAAGAGGCTACTAAAGAAGCTAAGTAATCCTGGAGTGAGAACCAAAGTATCATTAGGGGTCAAAAACTGGCTAAGAGATAGGAAACAAAGTGAGGAATAAATAGCCAAATTATATCATGGATAAGGTTAAAAGCAGGGGCCTCAAGGTTCTGTACTAGGTCCAGTGTTTTTTAGTAGATTTATTAATGGTCTGGAAAGGGAGGGAGCAGTGAGGTAGCAAAATTTGCAGATGACAAAGTTATTTAGGTTAGTCGGGACCAGAGAGGACTCTGAGGAGCTTGACAGAGACCTAACCAAGCACTATGAATAGGCAACACAATGGCAAATGAGGTTCATCCCTGATAAAAGGGAAAAAACTCAAAAGTACTCATATACCTTACAGGGTTCTAAATTAACATGCTTCAATTCAGGAATGGGAGATAATTGTTGATAGCTCAATAAAGACCTGAGCTCAAGGTACAGCTGCAGTCAAAAAAAAAGCAAATAAGATATTGGGATGCATAAGGACTGAGATACAGAAAACATTACAATGCCATTATATAAATCAGTGGTGTTGCCTCATCTAGAATACTATGTACGGTATTGGTCACCATCCGCTGAAAACATAGTATTGCAGAATTAGCATGGAGTTCACAGAAGGTTGACAATAATGTCACTCTGGGGCTTCTTGTACCTTCCTCTGAAGCATCTGGTACTAGTTCCTGTCAGAGACAGGATACTGGCGAGACAGTCTGTTGCAATATGGCAATACCTATGTTGCTTACAATACCGATCCCTTTGGTGCCAATGATACCCCAACTTCCCAGCCTGCTCCAACAACAGTGGTGTTAGAGCTTGTTTATATGAACAGTTAGTTTGCAGCAGGCTGGGGTGTAAATCTACCTCTCACGAGCCTGCCACACACTAACCGTCCATGTGGACCCTGCTGCTGTGCACCAAAAATTCTCCTAGTGTGCTTTAATCTACCCCCATTTCAAAGGACGGTAGATCAAAGCACACCACCGAACTTTCAGTCAGTGGCAGCAGAGTCCAAGCAGACACTTAGTGCGTGGCAGACCAGTGAGAGGTGGATTTACACCCCAGCTTGCCACGTATGAAGTGTTCAAAGCCAATAACTAGTTAAAAGAGAAAACAGAGGTTTTATTCACAGTACAGAATAACATTTTTGAACAGTATTGTTATTAGGATGCAGAGCTACACATAAAATAGCAACACTCCCGCTGACTTCAATTGGAGCAGAGAGGCTAATGCTGAGCAATTATGACAGTCACACAATTTGATTTTACAAATTTATAAGCAAGTCTCCTTTGAACTGCAGTGATAGATGTAGCTTCTCCAGCTTCAAACCTGGCTCTGGCAGGAAAGCCAGATCGCCAAGAACCAGCATAGCCACTGACACTCTACAATACCACTGTAACACTCAAGGAGTCAGAGGACTGGCTTATTAATTCAGAGAGTTTAAGGCCAGAAGGGACCAATAGACCATCTAGTCTGACTTCCTCTATATCACAATCCATAGAATTTCACCTGGGTTACTCCTGTATTGAGCCCAATAACTTGTTGACTGGAGCCTAATTTGTGTTTGGCTACAGCACAACCTGCAGAAAGGCGCCCAGGCTTGATTTGTAGACATCAAGAGATGAAAAACCCACCACTTCCCTTGGCAATTTGTTCCAATGCTTAATCACCCACACTGTTGAAACAAAACAAAGCTAAATTTAGGGGGCTCTTATGTTGAGGCTCTTACATTTATCCCCTTTGCAATCTTGGTGTCAATCACCTGAACTCATTGTTAGATGCCAAAAGCAGAGGCTCCTTGAAGAGAATCTGCCCAGTAATAGAACATATGCAGTTTAATTGTGAAAACAGAGGAATCCATTTCTATTAGAAAAATAAGGCTTTGGGGCTGTACAATGGCACTTCTGCTGAGAACTGTTGATTTAATTAAAGACCTCTGTTTCTGAGTGATTTAGTGCATCCTTTATGCTCATTTTTGTGCAGATTACTTTTGGTTATGTTTTTATCCATAAATTCATTATTCCCATTTAGTACATGCTTCAGATTACCCCCTACAAACTGAATTTTTGCAGGCTAATTAGCATTTTATTTTCTGCCCATATTTCTAATCCTTCTAAATCCCTTTGTATTATTTCTCTATCCTGGTTGATGTTTATGACTCCTTCCAATCTAGCACCTTCTGTAAATTCCATTAACATGCTGTTTACTCCCTCTTCTAGATCACTAATGGAAAAGTTAGATGTAACAGCAAGCTCTGTTGTATCCCATTATACGCACATCCTCAACTCTATACACTGCTAGTTGTTTACAGTACTTAAACCAGTTTTCATTCCATGGCAGAGGATTTGTCGCCAAATTAAACTGAATTAGTTCTTATGTCCCACTGCTAGGGCCCTACCAAATTCATGGCCATGAAAAATGCGTCATGGACCATGAAATCTGGTCTCCACCCCATGAAATGTGGTCTCCTGTGTGTTTTTACCCTATACTATACATATTTCATGGGGAGACCAGCGTTTCTCAAATTGGGGGTCCTGACCCAAAAAGGAGTTGCAGGGGGGTAGCAAGGTTATTTTAGGGGGGTGACAGTATTGCCACCCATACTTTGCTGCCTTCAGAGCTGGGCAGCTGGAGAGTGGCAGCTGTTGGCCACGTGCCCAACTCTGAAGGCAACGCCTCGCCAGCAGCAACGCAGAAGAGTGACAAGACCACACCATGCCATCCTTACTCCTGCACTGCTGCCTTCAGAGCTGGAGAATGGCAGCTGGAGAGTGGTGGCTGCTGACTGAGGGCCCAGCTCTGGAGGCAGCAGTGCAGAAGTAAGGGTGGCAATACCATACCCTGCCCTCCTTACTTCTGCACTGCTGCTGTTGGTGGCTCTGCCTTCAGAGATGAGATCCCGGCCAGCAGCTGCTGCTCTCCAGCTGCCCAGCTCTGAAGGCAGTGTTACCGCCAGCAGCAGCATAGAAGTAAAGGTAGCAGTTCCGACCTGCCCTCCTACAATAACCTTGCGACCTCTTCTCTCACAATTCTTTTTTTAGGTCAGGACCCCTACAATTACAACACTGTGAAATTTCAAATTTAAATAGCTGAAATCATCAAATTTATTATTTTTAAAATCCTATGACCATGAAATTGATCAAAATGTACTGTGAATTTGGTAAGACCCTACTCATTGCCAAAGGTCAGGCCTTACCTGTAGTGCCCCTGGCTGAGTTAGTGTGGTACTGCACATACTCACTGCCTCAGCTTCCTTTCTCAGGAAGCCAAAAATTCCACATCAGACATTCTTGACACTTGACTCAATAATAGCCTCCTTGGAATTTGTTTATTACAAAATCTCAGATGAATGGGTCATACAAAAAGGACCAAATAAACGATAAGTGCTGCTGGCTTTCAGCATTCCTCTGAAGCCTGCCCTCTAAACTCTGTTTCCAGTCCCCTCAGGGTTTTCTCCTTATGGCAGGAGTCCCAGCTGTCCTCCTGGAGCTGGGCTGCAATTTATCTCCCTCAACTGGGCCCATGTAGTCCTCCAGAACAGAGAGTTTGACAGTCTTCTCGTGCTGGTATCTGCTCCCTGCTAACTCAAGGCCCTGCAGTAGTCTTCCTGCTCCTTTCACCATCTTCAGTCATCTGCCCTGCAATGAAGAAGGAGGCAGCATTTATACCAGCCCCTTCTCTTAGCTAATTCCTCATTGGCTGAGTGAGAGGGGAGCCCTGCCCCACCCTCTCTGCAAGGCTCCAGCTCCCAGGCCCTTAGAGATACATTAACAGGATTCTTTCTAAATGCTACTTCCTTCCAGGACCCCTTTCCTCTCTCCCCATATCTCCTCAGACTTTGTGTAGCTGACTAGAGGCTCTTACGGGGCAGACGATGCCATCCCACCCATCAAACAGAGGTTTAAGAATAAAGGCCCACATGCGCATGAACTGAAGACGCCCAGCATGGACACTGGATAGGATGGGACTAGAGTGAAGGTGGGGTGGCAAAAGGAAGCTACGGGGATGGAGCAGTGGCAGGGAGGAACGTAGATTATGCTTCACTGACAAACAAAGAGTGTTTTTGCAGCAAGATAATTAACATGCTTTAGCTATCCCACAGTAAAACCTGTGGTCACAAGGCATTGTAGTTTTACTGTAAGATAAATTAAATGAGGTCAACCACAGTTGGGGGTAATGTGCTGATTTCACAAGCACCTCATCTCCATTTCAGATTTTACAGAGAGATAACTATGTGTTCATTAACCTCACAGCCAAAAAAAAAAAAAACCAACACACCTCTGTGTTAGTGAAGACAAAGCTGCAGTGGGAGCCTGAAGGCCAGGGACAGACTTAAAGGCAGTATGAGAAACAGGCAGAAAAGCTGGAGTGGCAATTGAGCCAAGAAAGTGCTGGAGAAGTGAGGTGGATCAAAGCCTGACCTGAGAGTAACAAACAGGTTGTCTCTCTTCAGGTGAGAGGCCGAGTCCTCATTTGCTCACTATTGAATTAGTCATTGTTTCTCTTGCTCCTTGCACTTCTGAACAGGTATTTCAATACAGTAAAACCTCAAAAATATAAGCAGTGGAGTTACGGACTGACCAGTCAGCTGGACACGATGGGGAACCGGAAATAACCAATCAGGCAGCAGCGGAGACAAAAAACCCCAGCAAATACTGTACTGTACTATGCCTGTATTGCATCTTAAAGGTAGGCATCTCTGGGAGGCGCATCCCCATTCACCCTCCTCTACTTGCCACGTGGTGCAGGGCAGCTACTTACAGGTAGAGTCACAGACTTTAAGGTCAGAAGGGACCATTATGATCGTCTAGTCTGACCTCCTGCACAATGCAGGCCACAGAATCTCACCCACCCACTCCTGTAATAAAGCCCTAACTTATGTCTGAGCTGCTGAAGTCCTCAGTTCATGGTTTAAAGACTTCAAGGTGCAGAGAATCCTCCAGCAAGTGACCCGTGCCCCACGCTGCAGAGGAAGGTGAAAAAACCCCAGACCTCTTACAATCTGCCCTGGAGGAAAATTCCGTCCCGACTCCAAATATGGCGATTGGCTAAACCCTGACCATGTGGGCAAGACTCACCAGCCAGACACCCAGGAAAGAATTCTCTGTAATAACTCAGATCCTACCCCATCTAACATCCCATCACAGGCCATTGGGCATATTTACCACTAATAGTCAAAGATCAATTCATTGCCAAAATTAGACTATCCCATCATACCATCCCCTCCATAAACTTATCAAGCTTAGTCTTGAAGCCAGATATGTCTTCTGCCCTCACTACTCCCCTTGGAAGGCTGTTCCAGAACTTCACTCTTCTGATGGTTAGAAACCTTCATCTAATTTCAAGTCTAAACTTCCTGATAGCCAGTTTATATCCACCTGATCTTGTGTCCACATTGGTACTGAGCTTAAATAATTCCTCTCCCTGCCTGGTATTTATCCCTCTGATATACTTATAGAGAGCAATCATATCTCCCCTCAGCCTTCTTTTGGTTAGGCTAAATAAGCCAAGCTCTTTCAGTCTCCTTTCATAAGACAGGTTTTCCATTCCTCGGCTCATCCTAGTAGCCCTTCTCTGTACCTGTTCCAGTTTGAATTCATCCTTCTTAAACATGGGAGACCAGAAACGCACAAAGTATTCCAGATGAGGTCTCACCAGTGCCTTCTATAACAATACTAACACCTCCTTATCTCTACTGGAAATACCTCGCCTGATGCATCCCAAGACCGCACTCGCTTTTTTCACAGCCAAATCACATTGGCGGCTCACAGTCATCCCATGACCAACCAATACTCCCTGGTCCTTCTCCTCGTCTGTTACTTCCAACTGATGAGTCCCCAACTTATAACAAAAATTATTGTTATTAATCCCTAAATGCATGACCTTGCACTTTTCACTATTACATTTCAGTTACTCCAGTTTACAAGGTCATCCAGATCTTCCTGTAGGATATCCTGGTCCTTCTCTGTATTGGCAATACCTCCCAGCTTTGTGCCATCTGCAAACTTCATTAGCACACTCCCACTTTTTGTTCTAAGGTCAGTAATAAAAAGAATAAATAAGATTGGTCCCAAAACCGATCCCCAAGGAACTCCACTAGTAACCTCCCTCCAGCCTAACAGTTCACCTTTCAGTATGACCCATTGTAGTCTCCCCTTTAACCAGTTCCTTATCCACCTTTCAATTTTCATATTGATCCTCATCTTTTCCAATTTAAACTAATAATTCCCCATGTGGAACCGTATCAAATGCCTTACTGAAATCAAGGTAAATTAGATCCACTGTGTTTCCTTTGTCTAAACAATCTGTCACCTTCTCAAAGAAGGAGATCAGGTTGGTTTGGCACGATCTACCTTTTGTAAAACCTTGTTGTAATTTGTCCCAATTACCATTGACCTCAATGTCCTTAACTACTTTCTCCTTCAAAATCTAGAACCGCGGATTGGACCAGAGGCGGCAAGAGGTCCGTAATGGGAGCGGGAAAGAGAATCCACTGATTGTCCTTCACGCGGAAACAATGATACGGCTCATTCTCACTGGAACGTATCAAGGGAGCCACTGCCAGGCTGGGGAGATGCTGTAAGAAATCGAGGCTCAGGTGATCTTCAGTGGAGATCTGGCCGTTCTAGGAGGCAACAAGGTGTGACAAGATTTGACGTCACGAGTGGCCAGGCATGGTGCATAGGAGGCTTATGATGTATGGCCATGGGAGCATTCATGGAGAGGGGCGATCGTTCTCAGGAGATAGACTTCCCTGAGGTAGGGGGGAAATCGACCTTCTAGGATGGAGGTGGCCAAACCGATTGAGAGGCTTTAAACTAGAATTTGGGGATGGTTGGAGATGTCCGGTATCTCATGCTGGATTTTTAACATGAGGGGAAGGAAAATGAAGTAGAGAAGGGATACAGCCGGGGTAGGAAGAATGATATAAGGAGGTAGAGTAGAAGATACCGAGCTCTAATAGGTGATACTGGGTAGATAGATGTTCTGACCTCAATAAGGTAGCTTTCCTTGCTGATCCCTCCCATCTTCCACTCCTTGTAGGCTTTCTGCTTTTTCTTAAATCACCTCTCTGAGATGCTTGCTCATCCAGCTTGGTCTACAACTCCTGCCTATGAATTTTTTCCCCTTTCTTGGGATGCAGGCTTCTGATAGTTTCTGCAACTTTGACTTGAAGTAATTTCCAGGCCTCCTCCACCTTTAGATCCACAAGTTCTTCAGTCCAATCCACTTCCCTAACTAATTTCCTTAATTTTTAAAGTTAGCCCTTTTGAAATCAAAAACCCTAGTCACAGATCTATTTTTTTATCCTTCCATTTAGTTTGAAACTGAATTAGCTCATGATCACTCGAACCAAGGTTGTCCCCTACAACCATTTCTTCTATGAGGTCCTCACTACTCACCAAAACCAAATCTAAAATGGCATCCCCTCTTGTTGGTTCAGCAACTACTTGGTGAAGGAATCCATCAGCTATCGCATCCAGGAAAATCTGAGCCCTATTATTATTACTAGCACTTGTCCTCCAGTCTATATCTGGGAAGTTAAAGTCTCCCATGATCACACAATTCCCATTAGTATTTACTTCATTAAAAACATTAAAGAGGTCTCTATCCATATCCAAATCAGATCCCGGTGGTCTATAGCACACCCCAAGCACTATCCCAGGGGAGGCTCTAGTAGCTTTCTTCCCCAATGTGATTTTTGCCCAGACAGACTCTGTCTTATCCATTCCATCACTTCTTATTTCTTTACAGTCTACCTCATCATTGATATACAATGCTACTCCACCACCTTTGCCTTTATTTCTGTCTTTCCTAAACAGCACATACCCTTCAATACCTGTACTCCAGTCATGACTACTATTCCACCATGTTTCTGTTATCCCTATAATATCTGGTTTCACTTCCTGCACCAGTAACTCTAGTTCCTCCATTTTGTTACCTAGGCTCCTCGCATTGGTGTACAAACATCTTAATTTTTGCTGTTTGGCTTCACTCACATTCTTTACCCGATTAGGCCCAGACATTCTACCCCAGTATCACCTATTAGACTGGTATCTACACTATCCTTCCTCCTTATGTCCATTCTCCTACCCACGGCTGTATCCCTTTCTTACTTCATTTTTCTTCCCTCTCAATGTTAAAATCCAGCATGAGATTACCTGGACATCTCCCAACCATCTCCCCCAAATTCCTAGTTTAAAGCTCTCTTAATCAGTTGTGCCAGCCTCCATCCTAGAAAGTCTATTTCCCTCCCTACTCAGGTGAAGTCCATCCCGAGAGAACAGTCCTCTGTCCATGAATGCCTCCCAGTGGCCATACATCCCAAAGCCCTCCTTATAGCACCACTGCCTGAGCCATCTGTTGATCATCATAATCTTGTCACACCTTTGTTGCCCTTCTCTAGGAACAGGCAGAATCCCACTGAAGATCACCTGAGCCTCGATTTCCTTAAGCATCTTCCCAGCCTGGCATAGTCTCCTTGATACGTTCCAGCGAGAATCTAGCCGTATCATTTGTTCCCACATGAAGGACAATCAGTGGATTCTTTCCTGCCCATTAGGATCCTCTTCAGCCTCAGGTCCACATCCCGTATCTTAGCACTCCACAGACAGCACACTCTTCTGTTCTCTGCATCAGCTCTGGTTACAGGCCTGTCTATTCTTCTCAGTAAGGAATCCTCAATCATATAGACCTGCCTTTTCTTGGTGATGGTGCAATTCTCCGGTCTATCCCTTGTTCCCTCTGGCTGCAAGTCCTCTCAATTCCTATTCACCCATCAGTATCCTCCTGGGGCTCATATCTGGTGTTATCTCCATTGACTCTTTCCTTCTTCCTATAGAACTAGCTGCTCTTCTCTTCTTCCCTGCCCTCCCACCTTCAGTGACCACCTGCTGTGCCCTTTCTTCTTTTTCCAACTTCACAAACCTGTTCCTAAGCTCTATTTCTCCTTCACTAGCTCGTCTTTTCCTCTGCCTGGTTCGCTTAGTCACATGCTTCCACACTCCACTTTCCTCACCCAGCAGTCTCCCCTTGGAGTTCTTTGGCCCTGCTTCCATCTGCAAGTTTGAGCTTTTCCCTTCAACCTCATCATCTCTTTGCTCCATCATCCGCTCAAACCCCCTTCTAAACTCGACCAGAGTTTCCACCTGCATCTCCAATCCTCGGATCTTTTCTTCCATCACCTCTATCAGGCGGCACTTCATGCAGACAAAACTCCTTTCAGGTGCCCCCTCCAGGACCATGTACACGCCACAGCTTCCACATCCAGTCATCTTCATTGTGTCTTCCACTGCTTGGGTCATTACCATTGCTGCCTCTGTAACTGTCATAGCCTTCCCACCTAAATCCTGTTAATCCGGGAAACATAAACCAAACCAAAACACCACCACCCACAGCAAAACAACCCCCAACAAGTATCATAACACTACCAGAACACCACACAATCCCTTCACTAGGCATAGGTGGTGAACACCATCTTCCTCTTTCCCTGCCTCAGGCTGGGACAGGGACAAGCTTGCAAGCTCAGAGCCCGGGCTGTAGGGGAAAGGAACTTCCAGAGCTGCTACTGAAACCTGGCCTGGAGTGTAAGCTGCTGAAGCCGGAGGCCGAGCTCCTGCCTGCACGCTGTACTTGGAGGAGCAGCTCAGTTTTAAAGGGCCACAGCCTGCTCCGTGCGCCCACTGACACTGCAGTGCCCCAGCGTGCACTACTCATGATCCGTGCAGCAGGGGGCAAAAACCAGCTGCCTGTCCCCACCCCCACTCACAAGGCAGTCACTGCAGAGCTGTGAGCCCCTACTTTGAGAAGTCAACTCTGAGGAGCATCCCATAACAGCCTTTTCAGAGTTACAAACACTTCAGCGTTACAAATAACCTCCATTCCCAAGATGTCTGTAACTGAGGTTCTACTGTGCATTCATATTCTTTGTATGCTATGTTTCAGCTTTTGTTTCAGCACAAAAAGTTATTACTTTCTCCTTTGCTTTTAGCCTGGACATGTCATCTGCCCTGGGAAGACATCCACTGGGCTTATTTAAAAACTAAAGAACATATCATCTCACTGCACTGGGAAGTCATGGTTGTGCCTTGTTACAGGTTATGATGTAAGCTTTTTGCAGACATGAGGAAGGCAATTTCTATACCAAAATTACAGATACATTATTGCTAATACTATACACAGCTATTACAACAGGAGCAAGGCTAAATATGATCAAATATCTGTTCGGCAACAAATCCAAAACAGGAAATTTACGTGCAGCACTTCATAGCTGATGAAGCTAACTAGAAGTTAGTACATCAGCTTCAGAGCCCTATTCATAAAAAAACACTTTTATAAAAAGGTCTCTAATATTTTTATGGCAGCAGGACGGAGATATTCAGAGATTTAATGGATTTTATTGTCACTGCAGCTCATTCCTCCCAACACACACATTTGCTCTTACCATTGACTTTGAAAACTGCATTGTCTCCTCTGCAGCCGATTCATATTCATTCATCCTTCGAAGAGCCTACCTGAAATTCCAGTTTTGGAAGTGAGGGAGGGGCGGCAGCAGAAGAGTGGGTGTAAGCTGGAGACAAGCTCTGAATATGTGAATATCTGGTTCAATATCTGAAACTTTTTGGGTTTTATACACTCATTAAAACACCATCCCAGGGAGCCAAGCTTCTCAACAGTTGTGTGCAGGTAATGAGATCTCTTCCATCTTTTCCGAACAGTGGCCGGTAAAAACTTCCTCCTTCCCTGCAGGTAACTTATGCCCTCTCCCCTTCACCTTCACTCAACAATCCAGTGAGCTGAGCCATCATTTATCAACAATGCAGCCTCCGTAAATGTCCATTGCAAGCACTAAAATATAATTTCAAGAAGTATTATATTAGGAGCAGATACTTCCAGAAAGGTTACTCACTGCAGCAAAGGTCATAGCCATGGTTTGGTGATCAAAAGCAAGTTTTGCAGCACACAGCAAAATGCCCACCAGTGCTCCCAGACCCCAAATTCTTAACAGGTAATTCAAAAACACTGCCAGCCTTCCCATAGCCCATTTAAATACTTTTAGTACTCGCAGAAGTGTCAAATTAATAACCCTGATGAATGACACCCTCTAATTATAATACCCATAGAACAGGTACATCATGGGCAGCGACAGGGCAAGCTCCATGCCTACTCATACCACCTTGTCAATGTGCTTTAAATGGTACTTGGAGAATTCACCTCTAGAATTGAGAGGGTAGTTCAGTTTCTGTACTACTTCAGTCATTTGTCTCTCTGCTGAGACTTCTAGGCAAGGGTGACATTTATTGCTACTTGTGCTGGATTTTATACTATTGTCACCTGCTTTCTAAAAATGGACTAAAAACACTAAGTCACTTCAGATAGGACGCTGACCAACCACCCTGGGTTGCACAGGCCTGATAATCAAGAAATCACAGAAACGTAGGGCTGGAAGGAATCTTGAGACATCATCAAGTCCAGCTCCCTGCACTGAGGCAGGACCAAGTAAACCTAGACCCTCCGTGACAGGTGTTTGTCCAGCCTATTCTTAAAAACCTCCAATGATGGAAATTCCACAACCTTCCTTGGAAGCCTATTCCAGTGCTTAACTGCCCTTGCAATTAGAAAGTTTTTCCTAATATCTAACCTAAATCTCCCTTGCTGCAGATTAAGCCCATTACTTCTTGTCCTACCTTTAGTGGACACAGAGAACAATTGATCCCTCTCCTCTTTATAATAACTCTTAACATATTTGAAGATATATCTGGTCCCACTTAGTCTTCTTTTCTCAAAACGAAACATGCCCAGTTTTTTTTTTTTAAGTCTTTCTTCGTAGATCAGGTTTCCTAAATATTTTATCACTTTTTGTTGCTCTTCTCTGGACTCTCTCCAATTTATCCACATCTTTCTTAAAGTGTGGTGCCCATAAACGGACACAGTACTTCAGCTGAGGCCTCACCAGTCCCAAGCAGAGCGGGACAGTTACCTCCCATGTCTTCACTTACAATACTAGTTAATAGACCCCAGAATTATATTAGCCTTTTTTGCAACTCCAGCACATTGTTGACTCATATTCAAATTGTGATTGTTTACAACCTTCAGATCCTCTTCAGCAGTAGTACCACCTAGCCAGTTATTCTCCATTTGGTAGCTGTACATTTCAGTTTTCCTTCTTAAGTACAGTCCTTTGCATTTATCTTTATTGAATTTCATTTTGTTGATTTCAGACCAATTCTGCAATTTGTCAAGGTCCTTTTGAACTCTAATCCTGTCCTTCAAAGGGCTTGCAACCCCTCAGTTTGGTGTAATCTGAAAATTCTATGAGAATACTCTCCACTCCATTTTTTAACTCATTAGTGACATTGACTAGTACCAGACCCATGATTAACCCCTGCAGAATCCCACTTGATAAACCATCCCTATTTGAAAGTAAACCACTGATAACTATTCTTTGAGTTTGGTCTTTCAACAAGTAATTTCACCTAGACCATATTTCCCTAGTTTGCTAATGAGAATGTTGTGTGGGACTATGTCAAAAGCCTTACTAAAAATCAAGGTGCATCACATCTACTGCTTCCCCTATTCACTAGGCCACTAATGCTGTCCAAAAAAGGAAATTAAGTTGGTTTGGCATAAATTTGAAAGATTCTGTTATTCTTTACCACAACCCTGAGTCATTCACCCACTTGAGACATACCCATGTATGAGCCTAAGGGATGATAGTAAATTTTTAAAATTCTGTACAATGGAGAAATAGCACAGTAAGTTAAAGCTGATTAGAAAAATTTCTACCTTACATTTGCTATTCTATTTATTAAGAAACCTGAGGGGGGGGGGGAATCTTGCTATTTTCAAATAACATAAGTATCTCAAAAATCTGTTTAAAGGTACCACTTATAAAAGAAACAACAGCCAGTTCCTAAGTTACAATGTGCAATGTATAAATGTATCAGTTTCCACTTTAATATTTTGGATACAATGAAAACATGCCCAGACATCCACTTTCTAAAAAGCAGACATCAAATTTTACAGACACGAGTATGAGAAAGCAATTTCTGACAGACCAAAATCATTTCCTCCTTATACCATTTTAATCTGTTTAATCAGTTATTTTAGAGCATTTTCTGGGCATTCTATGCCTCAAACAGACTTGCATTCTGAACCAGTCACATCTGGTGTCTGTGCTTGGTGGTCAATGAGTCAGGAAGTAAAATAATTTCAGTGGTGGGGAAGTACTGGATTCTCATTACCCTTAACTTTCCTACAGGACAACAACATGAAAAAGAAACATATACGTGCAGGGTCTAAAGTCATCTTCCTAGACCCTGAGTTAGATTATATCCCTCCCCTCTTGTTATTTTATCAAATGTAAGCATCTGATCACCACTTTCAAAGTCCTATATAAAATTATGCCACACGTTGCTTATTCTCCACCATCGTGCTTTGTGACACCCGTCCTTCCTCCCCATGTTCTCACACTCATCCACCAACTCAGCTTCTTACACAACTGCCTCTATGACCTATTCCACACATCCCTTTTATGTCTGGTATGAATTCCCAGTCCTCTAACACTGTCCACCTTTAAGTTCTTCTTAAAGGTCCATTTCTGCTGTGCTGCCAATGAACTAGCCAATTTGTATATAAAATAAAATCCCCTATTTGTTATTTCTCTTCTGCCAACCGCTGTCTACCTCTCTGTCTGCTTTTGTGCCATTAGCTGCTTTGGACAGGGGCCATACTTTCCTGAGTGTCTAGAAAGTGCCAAGCACAATGCATGTGCTATCAGAAACAATCAATCAATAATAATAATTAAAATAAAGGGAACAATTATCCTTCCAGGATAACACTCTAACTTGATGTTTCTTATTGTCTCTTTGTACTTTAGTTAAACACTTAGACACCAAAGTGAGAGGTACTCGAGAAACCTCTTGGATAAATACATTCATGGGCTGCCCTTACCAACAGTTTTGTCACAGATAATATTTCCTCAGTTGTATGCATGCTCCCTATGCTTCTGCATACTTAGGAGAGTTAGAGCAAGGAATGTAAACTTGTATGTAAAATCAGAAGCTAAGAACTTCATTGCTAGTCTAAGAGCCATCAAAATACCTAGATATGTTTCCTTTCAGTTACACTATGGAATAATTTATAGAAATAAGCCTCTCTATGCTGATGACTAGACCATTGCCAAACCTCTCAACTTCATCGAGTCTTGGGATGCTTGGTGTTTTTCTTAAAGACCTTGTTCCTGGATTGATGTGATTATACTGGAACCTCAGCTTCCATTTAAAACAGAAAGTTTCCATTGGGTCTTAGATGGAGGTTGTGAAGGAAAGCTTAAAAACATGAATCCTAGAGATTTTAAATAAAAATAAATAAATAAAACCCCAACTTCTTTTTTCTAAATCATGATTTTAAGCCAATTGTGTGATTTTTTTGGAGCCTGGTTCAGAATTAGGGCCCTAACAAATTCATAGAACATTTTGGTTAATTTCACAGCCATAGGATTTTTAAAATCGTAAATTTTATTATTTCAGATATTTAAATCTGAAATTTCACGGTGTTGTAATTGTAGGGGCCTGACCCAAAAAGGAGTTGTGGGGAAGTCGCAAGGTTATTGTAGAGTGGGGTTGCAGCAATGCTACCCTTACATCTGCGCTGCTGCTGGCAGAGGCACTGCTTTCAGAACTGGGCAGCTGGAGAGCGGCAGCTGCTGGCCAGGACCCCAGCTCTGAAGGCAGAGCTGCCTCTAGCAGCAGCTCAGAATGAAGTATAGCATAATATGGTATTGCCACCTTTTACTTCTGCGCTGCTGCCTGCAGTTGGGCCCTCAGTGAGCAGCCTCTGGCCACCCAACTCTGAAGATAGTGTAAAAGTAAGGATGGCAATACCACAACATCCCTAAAATAATCTTGCAACCCCCTGCAACTCCATTTGGGGTCAAGACCCCCAATTTGAGCAATGCTGGTCTCCTCCATGAAATCTGTATAGTACAGGGTAAAAGCACACAAAAGACCAGATTTCACAAGGGGAGACCAGATTTCATGGTCCATGACGTGTTTTTCATGGCCATGAATTTGGTAGGCCCTATTCATAATATTTCAGCCTTGGAATTGGCAGTACTGCATTCAGACCATATCTGCAAAAACCCTTTTAGTCCTTTCTATCACCCTGCTCAAATTGCAATAATTCTAGAGAGAGAAGTGAAGCTGCAGTAAGCAAGAACTTAATAGCTTTTGCCTTCAAGATGCACCTAAAAATAGGATGACTTGCTAACCTGGGAATTCTGCCTGCAACAGTCACTTCTCCTCCCTTACTAATTGCTGTTAGTCAGAAAAGTCAAAAATATATAGTACATCTGTTATGCAATGCAAAGTAAAAGGTTAGCTATTCTGTGACAGATCAACTCTTCATGAGGCATAACATTTTCTTACATAAATTCATACAAGATTCCATGTGCATCATAATATGACTGGAATTAAAAGTGAGGAGGCTTATGCCTCCATTTAAGAATTGTTTTGTTAAATCTATAGTATGTATTGTTTAATAAGGGATGGAACTTGCTTTTCTTACTCTGAACTGTCTTGTATGTTCCTATTTTGAATGCAGGTTGCCATGGTGATCAGCATAATCCTGGAATTAATTTTGTTTTATCATAATTGCTGCAGAATTTTGCGCAAACAGATAACCCCTATCTTACTATTTCAACTGGATATGCTGAGTAGCCATAGCTTGAGACTGGAGTCATTTGATAAAGCTCACCATTGTGTGGGCAAGACATCAAGTAAAAGGAAGACTTATGGCAGTGTGATTCCTTAAAACAAAGTAGTTTTTGCTTTTAAGTATGTGGGAGTGTTCCTTAGTGTTTTTCATGACTCAATGCAATTCCAACTTCAGGGAATGCAGGATATAATACATACTGTACAGTGTCCGGGGGTGGAGGGAGATGGATTTGTAATCCCCACAATATAGTTAAAATTCCAAGACTTCAAAGAACAGAAAAGCAGAGGACTGAAAAGACAGATGTTGTTCTGCAGGCCAGTAGAGGATAGGAAGGATTGTGTTATAGTTAAGGCACTGGACTGGGACGTAGGATGCCTAGGTTTAATTCCCAGCACTACTACAGACCTCCTGTGCAATTTCAGGGAACTCACAATCTCTGTGTCGCTTAGAACTATCCTTAAAATGGGGATAATAATACTTCTCTACAACCATGGGGAGTTGTGAGGACAAATACATTAATATTTATGAAGTGCTCAGATATTGCAATTATGGTGGTTACATATGGACCTAGAGGAGAAGCAGCACACCAGGAATTTCCTAGGGGTTGTCTTCAATGGAGATTTTGTACCTAGAGTTAACTGACTGCCAATTAATTTGAGTAGCTAACACATTATAAAAGCTAGTCAGGACAATTCTTATTTGTTCCATTTGAGCACATCATCATAGAAATGTAGGGCTGGAAGGAATCTCAAGAGGTCATCTCTGCGTGTAGAAGCAGGATTAAGCATATCTAGACTATTCATGAAAAATGTCTGTCCATGCTCCATGGCCAAAATACTATCTAGAGATCAACAAAGATAAGGTTGATGGAGAAAGCCAGACAGAGGGCTGAAAATGTAGCAACAAGCAAAGGGGAACTCTGCACGGTGAGAAAATCAGTGAGGAGCAGGAAAGAAGAGTAGAATCAAAGACTAGAGAGGGGTTTGCAATACTGTCCAACAAAGTCAATTTCCAATTGGCTTCCTGACTTACAATTTCAGTTTGTGACAGCGACTGGATGAGATTTTGAATGTGAAAAGCAGGGATAGTCACTAGTTACAATCTCTTCTCTGTGGTGCCTGTCATAACAGATGGCCTGACCCATAGCCCACTGAAGTCAACACCAGTCTTCAGCGGCTACTGGATTGTATTCTGGAGGCATAAAGAGAAATAATCAAGCTGTTGGTTTCACTATAGCACAAGGTGTAATGTCACATCACAGGTAAATAGTCTTTTAAATCATCTCACAGAGGACAGAATGACTGTGCTGTCACAGTGGAATGTAAATCTTACCCACTATGCCCTGAAAATATTTTTTGTATGATAAGGCTGCCCTACAATGGAACTAACTGAAATACAGCCAGAAAATACCAAGCAACTTTGTCTGCACCAAGTTCCCAATCATTTGACGAAAGGATCGGTTAGGGATTGTGAACAGAATTACCGTGGTTAAACTATCATATGTTTATCTTTCTGATCCTTCAAGTCCATTATATAAAACACTGCATTGCTGGGGCATGGATTTATATTTCACTATAAAACCACAAACTCATCACTCAGAAAGTCTTATGACTGCAATGACTAAACATTCTTTTCCTCCCATTTTTAAATCTACATCATGTCTCACTGATGGCTCCTCTCCTCAGCCCACCACAAAGTGGCTGCAAATCAAGAGCAAGGCTCTCCAAGCAGCAAGAAAAAGAAAATTCTAAGTCATCAACAGCAACACTAAAGCCAGCCTTACGCATACAAATACCTTGGGGACTTTTAACATCTGTCCAGGAAGGGGACAACTCCATCTGAAACTATGAGAGTGGGAGACTATTTGCTTTTACATCTGAATGTTTATAGGTTTCCAGAAACCAGCTTCACTGGGCTGGAAATTCATGTGTGCGCTGTGGTTAGCTTTAGCAAAAACAGCTATCTGCTATTCTCTATGCACACTGCTCACTGCCTAGCAGGTACTAAATGTCAGTTTCTCCATTTTGGTCTAGCTCTGCCCAGCACAAGTAAAAAGTAAGGGTGAAGGAGCATCTTAAGACAAATTTGCACCTCTTGTATTCTGGTCCTGACCTCCATTGTAAGTCACAAGACTGCTTTAATTTGTATACAGCTGCAATGGCCCCACTATGGGCCATTCTGGCAGCTGAGAATAGCTAGAGCGCAGCATGTAGAGTTCACTGCACCTTGAAAGGTTTCCAGCACACCTCTTACCTTATGGGCCACGTAAAGCTGTTCTGTCAACCAGAGTTGGCCCTACACCAAATGGCGCCCCTTGCAAGGAGTCTCTTCGGTGCCCCCTCCCCTCCATTGTTAAACTTTTGAATACCTTATTTTTTATTGCATATGTAGCCCATTTCACGACTTTGCATGATTTGGATGCATGATTTATCCCTGTCATATAAGACAATAAATTTGCACACTAGGATCTGTAAATCTGTATTTATTCATGACATATATAAGCAAATAAAAGCAAGGAAAACATAGTTCTCAGAAAGTTTGGGAGGTTCCACGAGATTCTACAAAGGTCCAGAACATTCTAGGAGGATAGTGAAAAATGAATCCACATACAAAATACCTGAAACATTTTACTTCAAACATTCTATTTTTCCTTTTGTCGCTAACAACAAAAACAGGCCCCCCCTCCCCGAGTCTGGCATCCCCGGTGGCCACCTGGGCCGCCTGCCCCTAAATCCAGCCCTGCTGGCAGCTCTTCACAGCCCAGAGAACCCTGATGTGGTAGATTTTTCCCAGGCTGTTTCCACCAGATTCATTCTTTATACTCCCAGAGTGGCATAAAGGGGCTAGATTGCACTGGAGAATTTGGCCTAGTTCTACCAAGACTCTTTCTTAAAGCTACCTCTGGAAGAAGTCCAAGAAATGTATAGTTAAAAATGACGTTAATTTATAAAAGGAAAGTAACTCAGCACTTTGATGCTCACTATCTATTATATATCATATCATATTGCAGTACAGACCTTTAAATAAGTAGGCACATCAAGAGAGTCATGGGCAAGCAGTCAGTCCAGTTTCACAGCCTTGAATTTAAGTTTCTTGTTTTCATGAGTTGAAAAAATCAAACCCCTACCAGGAAGTTGTGTATTTGTGGTCTAATAGCATATTATTTTCCATTTTAAGAAGCTTGTGTTACAATCCAATTTCTTATTCTCATGACATATATTGTTATGAGAACGACAGTCAGCACAGCTTGAACTGATTCTCTAGGCAAAAATTCTAACAAAGGAGGGAAAAGAACACAACTGGCTCACTCTTTATCAATTAAACAGTACTATTTTCTTGCCCTCAGTAGATTGCATAGGGTTAATCTTTTGGAGACTGGAGATATTTATGTACAAGTTGAAGAGAATAGTTTCATAAGGCATCGGGTTTGCTAGATTTATCAAATGTCGTATTATCATTCCCAGGTAAGTCAGCAAATCCTATGGCTCTGACTAATCCTAAACGAGTCAAGAATAGCTCTCATGGACACTGAGCTCGATGCTTTGCCTGGCTAGTTTATGTCATTTATTCACAACTCTGAATTGAGGGTAGTTCTTCAGGGGCTGTACCCAAGGCATTCTGACTCTCTCCTCCAGGTTCCAAAGGTCCGTGGTATGCAGAGCAGTGCACACACTGATAATCACCTTTATGAGTTCAGCTAATTTCTTCCCATACGGCTAGCCCGTGTGAAGGGGAAGGGGAGCCATGAGTTCAGCTACACCGTCCTCTTTTGGGGCACCTTGGCAGAGCAGCTGGGGACAGAAATTTTGCCAAGCCATGCATGAGCACAGAAGGGCTAGACAAAATCTATTCCTCGGTAAGTCTTTGGCTCTGCGTTTGGAGCTACCGGTTCAAATCCCAGGAGGCCTCTGAGGTAAACAGATTGAGTTGCATGCCCTTTACTACATGGGAGTCTTTCAGATGAAACCTTAAAACACCAGTACTTACTCACTCTGTGTGGACATAAAAATAATTTGTTATTCCAGTGTCCTCAGCATTATCCTACATGTTGTGCATTTGCTGGTTGCTGCTCAACACCCCAGAGGGGAGTATTTTATCACTATTATTTATTTGTAGTACCCTCCATTTTACCAACACAGAACAAAGAGATGGGCCCTGCTTACAATGTAAGTATAAAACAAGAGACACCAGGTGGAGACAGACAGATTGGTGTGGGGAGCAGTACAAGGAAACAATTGAGACAATATTGGTTAGCATGGTAGGCAGCAGTGTCAGTGCACCAGAAGCCCACCAGTTGTCAAGTGTTCTGTAGACATCATGGCAAAGGAAATTTAAGGAGGAATTTGAAGGAGGATAATGAGGTAGCTTTGCAGATATTTATGCGGAGCTCTTAACCACGAGGGACAGCATGGGATACAGCACAAAAGTGCTTGTTTGAAAATTTATGAAGTGGGCGATAGTGGGCGTGAACAAATTAATAGCAACAAAGAGATGATTGGTAAGGTGGGAATATGCCATGAAGAGCTCTGAAAGTGAACACAAGTAGCTTATGTTTGATGTGACAGCGGAGGGATGCAAAGAGAGTATGTAGTGTTCTAAATAGGTAATTGATGAAGTACTCTGGGATTCTTTGGCTATAAAATGAAAAATTATTAGTTGAGAAAAACACTCTTTGTATTTACACATCTCCACTTCGGATCATGCATTTGGCTGACATTCTGGGACAATCTCAGAGTGAAATAAAAGAGCAGAGTTCAAGTCACACACATTTCTTCCTACCAAGAGGTGTTATGGCAAATGAAATGGATTTAGACAGAAATAACTATGATTTTTTTTTTTAGATCTTTTAAAAATGTCTCTTCCATTATATCATAAAAACAAATCAATGTTTTTCATTTATAGCTGAATGCTTGCTTAGGAGAGTTGAGAGAAGGTTTGGGTTACATCTGGAATCTTTTGTAAAAAAAAAACTTAAAACTTTTATTCAACCAAGCACCAGGATTGACAAGTTTGTTTTTACTTTCCCTTTAAAAGGATCCTCTGTCAAAGTGGGCATTTCCAAACATAAATATCCACAACACAAGACCTAGTAATAATGGGGTAATTTAACTACCCAGTCATCTGTTGGAAAAGTAATGCAGCAAAATACAAAATGTCCAATACAATTTTGGAATGTGTTGTGAACAACTTGTTTCAGAAAGTAACCGGAAGGGGGAGGGGAAAGAGGAGGAATTAGTTGCACATTTGAAAGTAGAACGCAAATGGAGAAAAAGTGATCATGAAATGATAAATTTTATGATTCTAAGGAAAGGAAGGAGTGAGAGCAGCAAAATAAGGATAATGGACTTTTCAAAGAAGCAGACTTTAACAAACTCAAGAGAACAAGTAAGGTCCCATCGAAAGAAAATCTTAGGGAAAAAGTAGTTCAGGATAAGTGGTAGTTTCTCAAAGGAACAATATTAAAGGCACAACAGAAAACTATCTGGAAGTGCGGGAAAAATAATAGGAGGCCAATATGACTGCATCAGGAGCTCTTTAATGACCTGGAAATCAAGAAGGAATCCTACAAAAGTGGAAACACGGACAAATTGCTAAGAATGACCACAAAAGAATAGCACAAGCATTTAGACACAAAAATCAGAAAAGCTAAAGTACAGAATTAATTACCCATAGCAAAGGACACAAAGAGAAAAAGAGTTTATATGAATACATTAGAGGCAAGAGAGAACTGAAAGAAAAAGGAGGCCCACGCCTTTGCAGGGGAGAAGGGCTAATAACAGACGACATCAAAAAGGCTGAGGTGTTTAATGCGTATTTTCCTTCAAATCATCACTAAAAAAGTTAATTATGCTTTACGAAGTTGATATTAACAATAAGGGGAAAGGAATGCAAGCCAGAACAGGAAAGAACAGCTTGATGAATATTTAGATAGGTTAGATACATTCAAGTCAGCAGGCTGGATGAAATTCACCCTAATGTACTTAAGGAACTACCAGAAGCAATCTCAGAAGCATTAGCGATTATCTTCCAGAACTCCTGGAGGACTGGTCAGGTCCCAGAGGTCTGAAGAAGGGAAAACAATGCACCTATCCTTAAAAAGGGAAATAAAAGGGACCTAGGGAATTGTAAACTAACTTCAGTACTTGAAAAGATACTTGAAAAAATATTAAACCAGCAATTTGTAAGCATGAGAGGATAACATGGTTATAAGCAATACTTCAAGCCAACATAGATTTGTCAAGAACAAATCATGCTAAACCAACCTAGTTTCCTTCATTGACAAGTTACTGGCCTAGTTGATCAGAGGAAGAAATGTGTGTGATATATCTTGATTTTAAAGGTTCCTGACAGTCCCATGACCTTCTCATAAGCAAACTAGGGAAATGTGGTCTAGATGATATTACTATAAAGTGGATGCACAACTGGTTGAAAAACTGTACTCAAGAGTAGCTATCAATGGTTCACTGTCAAATTGGTGGGATATATCTAATGGTGTATCACAGGGGTCTGTTCTGTGTCTGGTACTATTCAATATTTTCATTAATGACTTGGATAACAGAGTGGACAGTGTACTTATCAAATTTGCAGATGACACCAAGGTGGGAGGGTTTGCAAGCACTTTGGAGGACAGGAATAGAATTCAGAAGGAGGCTGATAAATTGGAAAATTGGTCTGAAATTAACAGATGAAATTAAGTGAAGACAAGTGCAAAGTACTACGCTTACGAAGCAAAATTCAAGTGCAGAAATAAAATAAGAGGAATAACTGGCTAGGCAATAGTACTGGATCATAAAGTGAATATGAGATAACATGATGCAGTTGCAAAAAATGCTAATATTCTGGGTGTGTTAATAGGAACATCATATGTAAGACATGGGAAATAAATTGTTTTGCTATACTCAGTGCAGGTGATGTTTCTGCTGGAATACTGTGCCCAGTTTTTGGCACCACAGTTTAACAAAGATGTTAACAAATTGGAAACAGTCCAAAGATCAATAAAAATGAAAGAAGGTTTAGAAAACCTGACCCTATGAGGAAAGGTTAAAAAAACTGGGCATGTTTAGTTCTGAGAAAACAAAACTCAGGGACCTGATAACAGTCCTCAGATATGTTCTGGGCTCTTATAAATAGGATGATGATTAATCGTTCGGCTGAAGGTTGGATAAAAAGTGATCAGATTCATCTACAGTAAAGGAGATTTATATTAGTCTTTGGGGAAAAAACTTTCTGATTATGAGGATAGTTAAATGCTGGAATAGGTTGCCAAGGGAGGTCGTGGAGCCCCCATTGATAGGAGATTTTTATGAACAGGTTAGACAAACACCTGCAAGGATAGTCTATGTTTACTTGGTCTTGCCTCAGCAGAGGTGGCTGGACTTGATGACTTCTCAAGGTTACTTCCAGCCCTACGTTTCTGTGATTTGAAGGTTGTTTTTTTTATACTCCATTGGCAAAAATGTCTTTAGTCTCAAGTTCAGACAATTTTGTGCTACATCAGACCTGAGAGTTTGATGAAGAAGCAGATGTTTGCAAATCAGATCTCTCTGAAGTAAATCAATCCAACAACCTATCAGGGCAAGTGAGAGTGCAAGTATTTTGAACTCAGTGTGATATAAAATAATAAACTCCAGCAACACTAACATCTGTCCCTATGCTGCATCCCACTGCACACATAGGACCAAAATGGAGCAGGAGAGAAAGCCACCTGGGAGCCAGACAGCGGATAAGAGGGACAGCTACACAAAAGATGTTCCGCTTCTGCACTGCATCTCTGGCTCCAGACTTCGTAACGATTAGAGCGCTGGCAAGGAACTGGGGACCAGCATGTCTCCACTTCTACATAGACTAGATTCCCACAGATGCTGCAAGCTGCATTAACTTCTCCTGCACACTCCAGAATTCATTAAAGGGGTTACATGGTGCAGGCACTGGCTGGCAGTTAATAACATGACAGACAAGAGCCTTTTGTTCTGCCATTGCTGAAGAAGTAAATCTGCAAGAAGCATGGAAGAGAGTCCTTTTGTGTGGCTGGCTGGAGATCCACAGGGTTCTCTGTCACTAATTTTAGAGCCCTCCCAGCCTGCTTTGAATTCAAATTAGGCCTAGGAATGCAGTGAGTGTGTGTGCAGGTAAGTAGGGAAGGTTAATGCAGCCAATAGCCTCATATCCAAATCATTGTTTTTTTATATGCAGGAGCGGTACAGTCATTAGCAACGGACCCTGAAAACACCTCTGTCATAACTATAAAGGGAAGGGAAACAACCCTCCTGTATACAATATTATAAAATCCCTCCTGGCCAGATGCACCAAAATCCTTTTACCTATAGAGGTTAAGAAGCTCAGGTAACCTGGTTGAGACCTGATCCAAAGGACCAATAAGGGGACAAGATACTTTCAAATCTTGGCGAGGGGGAGACTTTTGTTTGTGTGCTCTTTGTTTTTGGCTGTGTTCACTCTTGGGACTAAGAGGGACCGGACATCAATCCATGTTCTCCAAATCTTCCTGCACAAGTCTTTCATATTTCAAACTTGTAAGTAACAGCCAGGCAAGGTGAGTTAATTTTACCTTTGTTTTCTCAATTTGTAAATGTTCCTTTTGCTAGAGGGTTTACCTCTGTTTGCTGTAACTTTGAACCTAAGGCAAGAGGGAGTTCCTCTGGGCTCTCTGAATCTGATTACTCTGTAAAGTTATTTTCCATCCTGATTTTACAGAGATGAAGTTTACCTTTTCTTTTAATAAAATTCTTCTTTTAAGAACCTGATTGATTTTTCAGTGTTTTAAGATCCAAGGATTTGGATCTGTGTTCACCAGGACAAACTGGTGAGGGGATTACCAAGCCTACCCAAGAAAGGGGGTATAAGGGCTTGGGGGAATATTGTGGAGGAAGAGGAACTCCAAATGGTCCTTTCCCTGTTTCATGTTAAAGCACTTGGTGGTGGCAGAGTGGTGGGATCATTTTAAACCAAAAGAAACCTTGACATGGTGGCGTTTTTGTCTACTCTAGTGCAATTAATTGCTGCAGAAAACATACTTAACAACACATCTGATCATCTAAAACAATCACAAAGGTACTTGAAAAAATATATTCTTTCAAAGAACTATGTTTAAAAGAGGGGCAGGGGAATTCCTTTCCTTATAAAGCTGTCAATAAAAGTAGTGGAAACATCAAGTGGGATGGCTCAGAGAAACAGTAATTGTATAAAGTTCCTTTTACCTCTAGGTCATCAGTCTGAATCAAAGTCAAGTCAGTCATAACAGAAAGTTGTTTCCACCTGAAGTGTGTTCAGCTACCAACATTAAATTAGTTTGGGGGTCATAATCCAGCTCCCAGTCGCAGATCCACATCTCAAAAGCCACTGTGCTGATCCGTCTTAACAGAGAAATCAAGGATTGATTCAGCATGGATGCTGAACTATCCCCCAATCAGAGAGATGGCCCCTCCAGCACCAGGCTAGTTTTTGCTTGTGTCATATTGGGGGCTAGGAGAATGGGCTCCTAGATTTACATCCTTTCAGAATCTTTTTTCAGGCCTGGAGGGCCATACATGTCATGAATGTAAGAGAGCCCTGACCGGTTAGATTAAACATTACGTTCTCTAGTAGTACTTGTCAATAAACTAAGATCTTCCATGGAAAATACTTAACTAAGCCTTCGAACGCTCATGCAACATTAGGCAACTAAAAGGTAAAATCTACCCTTCTCAGTGGCAACTAACTGTACTTATTAATCATTTGCATGCTATTATTGAAACCCGATTAAAGAGCAAATTCCTTTTAATCAAAATTCCAAGAAAAATTTTTAGGAGAAACTAAACAGTCAAAACAGAGACAAAAAGACTGCTGTGTCAGCACTAATTATTCCTTGGAGAGAACTAAGCACCTGGTCACAGAACACCAATTCAAGGAGAAAGGCTGTGTGAGCTGGGAAATATTTCACAATTAGTCCCAGAGCTGAGTTTGACCTATGCCAACAAAAAACCAAAAGATTTATGGCCTCACAATGAGAACACACTTTGTAAATGGCTGCAATAACTAGGAGTCTCATTTTTTGGAGTTGGTTGGGATCTTGTAAGGATGGACTAATCTTTTAAAAGAAACATGGTTTTCACCGGAAAAAATAAAACCATGAGAAACAGCAGAGAAAACTTTAGAGTTTACATGGTTTGGTGACTGAATAAATGCTGTATATTGTTTTTAAAATTTGCTTGTATTTGCCCATGAATTCAAGAGACAATTGGAGCTCTTTGTTTCTACTAAGATCATAAGAGGAGGCATGGATGTCCTCCAATCCAGCAGAACCATAGCACATCTCTGCTTAGTCAGAATGAGGCCACAAAAGCAGATACACATGTAGTTCCATGCACCCTGTACGGTGATCAGCAGGGAGAGTTTTTGGGATATGGCCAGTGTTTCTATGATTATACAGATTCAGTGGCCAAAATCCTGCACATAGGGTGTATGCAGTGGTCATGACCTGTATTCCAGCTAAGAGGCTAAAGCAGAAGCCATTAGGCCTGACCAAAGACTACTGAAGTCAGTTTCCAATGATTTCAGTGGGCTTTGGATCAGCTCCACACAAGAGCTGCAAGGAACCACACAACCTGCCCTTGGATCAGGGAGTGTATCTTCATTCCCTCAAGTCCATTTACTCTGCCTTTACAAGAAGGTGGAGATGAATTTTGCCTAAAAAGACAAAGCATTTTGGAATTCTTTCTTTCTTGTCTACTTTTTAAGCTCCTTACCATCTAACATTTGTGTACTCATTTTATCTAAGACTCTGTATACTTAAGGCAGGAATAAGAACTCATGTTCTTTCTGTCTAGATCACAAGAATCAGGAAGCATATCCCTTATATACACCATTCCTATTAATTTTAATTATTTATATATAAAGATTTTTCAAAAAAGTGAGTTTCAAAATTGGGCATACTATTACTTGTGCTAACTCAAACAAGTCTCACCCGGACCCTTGTGTTCCAGGTCTACAAATAACTCTTGTTGAGGCTGCTATGAAAATTTTGGATATTAATTTAATTGTGTTTGTGATGCTGGCAGATGAGCCCAATTCTTTGCTGAAGAATGCAAAGGCCATGTCAAATTTACACAGGGGGATGTAAAAACTTTAACAATCTGACCTTTATGCACTCACTAATTAATTGAAGCCTTAAAGTAACAACCCCACCATGTGGCTTTTATCAGAATTGCAGAGACTGCTCAGCATAGTTAAACTCAAAGCTCAAACTGCCAAAGTAACTGTATAAAAGCATCAGACCGATTTTCCTGTTTTCATTACTAAATCTGTTATAAAAATTTTATTCACAATGTTAACATGTTTAATTCACCTGAGAATATTTTACAAGAAAATATTAGTGCTTGAGAGATCTGTGTACAAGGTAAATGATAGGGACTCCTTTTATTGGACCAGCAAATATGTTTACCTTGTCCAGCCATACAAAACTGCCATGAAAATATACCCACTTAGGCAGAAAAATCTATTCACCTGCCTTTTACTATGGTGACAGATAAGAATGCAAATATTAAGGATGTTTTATTTACCCATCAAAATATTCTGTCAACCTAAGTGATTAGAATTTTATGTGGTTGATCGTGTACAAAATCTTCTTTACTGTTTTGGAATCAAAACAGGCTTTAAAAATAGGGTGACCATCCCCATAGAGGAAAATAATGCAGCTTGTTACTCCTTGTGCAACTGGAGGGATGGCACAGAGCAGAGGTTCTCAAACTGTGGTCTGCGAACCAGTGGTCTGCGAGCTCCATTCAGGAAGTCCACAGATAGTTCCCTCTAAGGTGTGTGCCTGGGCAGCCACACATAAGAGAATGAAGGACCACCCACCTAATTAGTGGAGAGACACAGACGGGGCTCCACTAATTAGGTGCCTGGACCCTGGAGAAGATGCACATGTATAAGGTAAGGTGGTGGCCTTGAGGGCAATAGGGGGAAGGTAGGAGTGGGCAGTAGGATGAGAAGAGGGAGTGGGGGGCGGTATTTGGGACATGCAGGGCTGTGGTGGCCAGAGAAAGAGGCAACTTTCCCCAGGTCCAGGGCTGCGGCAGCTGGGGAGAGACCCTCGTCCTTCCCAGCCTCAGCTCTGTGGCTGCTGTGGCGGGGGAAAGAGGGCACATTCATCACATTAGAAAGGTAGGACTACTGATATTAAAATAAGGAGTTGTGTGCTTTTATATGTAGAACAAAAAAAAGTTAATTATTAATTTTACTTTTAAATAGCGCTTTTATCCAAAGCGTTAACAATAGTTAGCTAATGGTACAAACAACATTTGGGAAGATCATTAAGTGGTCTGCTGAGATCCTCTGCAATTTTCAAATGGTCTGCGAAAAAAAAAAGGTTTGAGAACCACTGGCTTAGAGAGCTAAACATTAAAAATGAAACATTGTTCCTAGCCTTGTCGAACCATAGATTTCATTCCCAGGAGGCTCAACTTGGTCCTTCATCTTTCCAAAGCAGATAAACTGAGCACTAAGTAGTTTTTTGTGTCTTGTTCTTTTTAAAAACTGAAACTCTGTGTGTGCATTAAAGATCTTGGCAGTGTCCATAAATATAGGGATTTGCCCCAAATACAAGTGCCCAGATACTTGGTGATGCCCATGTTATCAACTTACATACATTAGACAATCCCTATTACCTTGCCCAGAATTTTCCCTCTCCCACATTTGTAGGCAGCATGTTGTGTACCTGTGGGCTGCAGCTCTCTCTCTCAGAGGCAGCTGCATTTCAGTGATAACACTGGTAACCCTGAAATGCATTAATTTTATATACTATATATAGATATATAGAGGACCAAATTCTGTGCTCACTTAGACCTGTGCAACTCTGTTAACTTCAATGGAGCTGGTCAGGTGTAACAGACTAGAATTTAGCATCCATTTTTTTCTTTTTGACATGCTTTAGAATGAAAGGTGGTATAAAAACATAACATATCATCATTAGAGGTCATAGCCATCTATTGTACGACGACATAAATTCTTCATTGAGTATTTCCACCAACCAACTTCAACAAGTATTTTGATTGTGTGTGACGTAATGAGAGATAAAAAACAGAACAAAAAGCCTTACAAAGTAAACCCTGCAGTCTAAGGGAGCGGGCTGGGAAGTACAAGCTGTTTGCTTTCAGTCCTTGGTTTAAGTAGAGACAGGCCTCCCTAACACAAGACCAATAATGAGATCAAGATCACGAGAAACGGTCTGATTTCTGAAGTCTGGGATACCAACATTCACAAGGATTTTGCATGTGACCTTTTAACACCCCACAGGGTCCTGAGCTGATTTGATTTAAAGAAAGAACCATCTATTTTGTTGAAAATTGATATTTTGGGGGGGTTGTTATTGTTGCTGGTCATCTGACTGAAAAATGAGATCATTTATGACACCAGCAGTATGAAGGCTCAAGAAATGTAAATAAGTTTCCATCCCAGCTTAATAGAAATTTCACAACCGCACACTTCACATTTAATATTATAATATGCTGGCTAGTGTCTTCAAATGGACAGAATCAGAACTGCTCAACCTTTTCACAACTAATGTACATTAGTACATAACTAAGTTATGACTAAGTCTTTCACAGAAACTTAGTGGGATAAGTTTCATGACTGGAATATTATAGAGGGAAATACCTTGTTCAGGAACAGCAGACAAGATAAAAAGGGAGGAGATGTTGCATTATATAATCAAGAATATATACACATTAGCTCTGAGGTCCAGAAGGAGCTGAGAAGCATACCAGTTGAAAGTCTCTAGGTAAAGATCAAAAAATAGGGGTAATGTCATGGTCAGGGTCTACTACAGACCACCAAATCAAGAGGAGTAGGTGGAGGAGGCATTTCTAGAACAAACAACAGAAATATTCAAAACACAACATCTGCTAGTAATGGGGACTTTAACTATCCAGTCATCTGCTGAAAAAGTAACGCAGCAAAACACAAAATTTCCAGTAAGTTCTTGGAATGTCCTGGGGACTTTTTATTTCAGAAAGAGGAAGAATTAACGAGGGGGACACAATTGATTAGATTTAGGGTACGTCTACACTACGGGATAATTCCGAATTACATTAAACCGGTTTTATAAAACAGATATTACAAATTCAATTTCACACGGCCACACTAGGCACAGTAATTCGGCGGTGTGCGTCCATGGTCCGAGGCTAGCGTCGATTTCTGGAGCGTTTCATTGTGGGTAGCTATCCCATAGTTCCCGTAGTCTACCCCGCCCCTTGGAATTCTGGGTTGAATCATTGTCGCGGGTGGTTCTGGGTAAATGTCGTCAGTCATTCCTTCCTCCAGGAAAACAACAGCAGACAATCCTTTCGCGCCCTTTTTCCCTGGATTGCCCTGGCAGACGCCATAGCACGGCAACCATGGAGCCCTTTCAGCTTTTTTATTTTACAGTCACCATATGTGTACTGGATGCCGCGGACAGAGGCGATACTCCAGCATTACACAGCAGCATTCATTTGCTTTTTCATGATAGCAGAGATGGTTACCAGTCGTTCTGTACCGTCTACTGCTGGAGTAAACTGGCAATGAGATGACAGTTATCTCTCCGCCTTTATACTGTCTACTGCTATCATGAGTGCCCCTGGCTGATATCGGCCAGGGGCGCAAAAGCAAAACTGGGAATGACTCCCCAAGTCAATCTCTCCTTTATGGTCTCTAAAAATAGAGTCAGTCTTGCCTAGAATATGGGGCAAGTGTACTAGAGGACCAGTGTATTAGAGAGCACAGCTGCTCCGTGTCAGTATTCACAGGGGGTGCCCCTGCAACAACCCCACCCGTTGCTTCCCTCCTCTCCCAACTTT